>NC_089589.1:40762508-40993180 GCF_019320115.1 Miscanthus floridulus
TGTATTACAAAAAATGCAACAACAGAAACACTAATACACCAAAGAAGCAAAAGCTTTACAAGAGTAGCGAAGGCTACCCAACCAAAGAAAACAAACCCTAAGCTAAGTCGGAGGCCACGGCCCTGGCCAAGCTAGAGAATGAGTAAATTCCGCATGCTCATCGTTGAGATCGTGCATCACAAAATCAAACATATCCCGGACAGAAGCACGGGAGAATGTATCACGCCAGTATCCCCACAACTCTCTACTGACATAGACACCATCTTGCATCATAGTTAAAGGAACAATGTCTTGCGTAGGCCCCTGAGGGGTAACCTATGCAGATCAAATTTACATCAAAATACAAAAACACAAACAAGCTTGCGAAGACCCACTATACATTAAACCTAAAAAACATCCAAAAACCTAAAAACTACACCTCTGGCACCGTAGGTGCGGAGGCAGCATCTCTAGCCCTCAGAGCAGCGGCGGCCACAGCAGCGGACCTTTGTCCCGGTGCCTCTCTAGTCTTTGATGTCTACCCTTCAGCGGCATGTTCTTCCCCAACCTTCTATAAGTCCTGCTTAAAACACGACGGAGGTAAATAAAAATGGACAAAGGACAAAAGTAACAAAAATAGAAAATTACGAGCATCACTAACCACAGCACGGCGGGCCTTCGCCAGCGAATGGGCATCGGCATGGCCAAACTTGAGCCAAGAATACTTCATGAAGTTGCTGACTGGCTTTGAGATCTCTCCCATGGTCTCCCCAAGCTCCGAAGGCCCTTCAAACTCCCTCTAGCTTCTTAGCTTAGCAAAATGAGCGCAACCCAACTTCCCGAATGTCTTGCATAAATTTGTGGCATAGGAAAGTGCGCCAAAGTCCATGGCGCCTCCAACAAAATCGGGTAGTTTGGCGATGTTCTCCTTGAACCAGGTGAAGACGCCAAGGGCAGAGGCGTCGGCAGGCAATGACGAAGTCACACCACCAAAGCCACCCAGAGCTACCTAGTATAACTTAGCTGTCATGACGCCGGTAGCACACGCCTCCTCCAAGCACTTCTGCAATAGCTCAACTTGCGCACTAGCGCCTGGCTTGAAGATCTCTATGCACCAATTTCCTTGCAAAGGCCTTCATTTACATCAATGGATTTTTGAAGCCAGGCAAGGGCGATCTCCATAGCGGCCTTTGAGTTGGCAACATCTTTCTTCAAAGTCTCTACCTGCGCCTTCAAGTCATCAACAGCTTGACGAGCAACGCGGAGGTCCCCCGCTTCCATGGAAAGCTTCTTCTTTTCATCCTCTACCCTATCCAATTCCTTTTGGAGGGCCTCGATAGCCTCATCTCGCTTGATGACCTCCAGAGTCACGCGTTCCTCAAGAATCTCTGACATGTGATGACCCTAAAAGATGAACAATCAGCAAAACATGAAAACCGAGGAACAAAAAAGCAAAGACATAAAAGCTAGTACACCAACCACGCAGTTATGCTCCAGGTTATAGCGCAAAATCTTGTGGATATCCACCTTCTTAAAATGCTGACGAGCGTGATCTAGCGAAAAGACAAAATATAAGAAAGAAATAAGGCAAAACCAACAAGAACAATATACACAAAATACAACCTCCTATTTTGTTGTAAAGAGCGTGCAAGGTCTCCGCCCACCCACTTAATGTATCCACAGAACCTTCACCTATAGCAAAAAGCAAATGTCAAAAACACAAATCTACAATAGAAACTAAACATAAAAGCACAACAAGTCGAACCTCCATCGACAGGGGTCGCGTCCACCGAAGGACCGGCTCCAACCTACAGGGAGGCCTTTGGAGGAGCATGTAGCCCGACACGGGCAAGGTCCACCCCAACCGGAGCGGGCTTCTCCCCCGAGATGGACGTCTCCATCGCCATGGTTAGACAAGCTAGCAAACAAAGGCAAGGAATGTCAGATAAACACACAAACAATGCACAACAAACCCCTAGAAAACAATTACCTAGATGCAAAGCTTCACCAACGATGCCTGATGTCCCAACACCCATAGCTCATGGAGGGGTCAATGCGGTCTCTAGCCCTTAGGGCAAAGCAGGAGATGGCCGTTCTTCAGACTCGGCCTCCGATTCCTCTAGATGCTAGGCCTTCATAGATCGGCTAGCTTTGATAGAAGTCTCCTCACTAGCGGAGGTAGAGGCAGAACCAGCTCCTGCGGCACCATCCTCAGATTTAGACGAGTCATCCCCGAGGATGCAGGGCAATGAGTTCGCTACGAGCGTCTCTGCCCTAGGATCTGTAGTCGCCTTAACAAACGAACCCATTAGGTCTTTGTCCGGGCGGCTGGTAGAAACTTGAGGTTGGCTAGCATCACCAGCGGGGTGCATGACCCCTGACTCACTTTGAGCACTCTCGGCTACTTCCTCAGCTACGTCTGTGGCGATCTTCTCCACCTCCCGCTTCCTAGAGATAGCCTTCAGGACATCACTTTCCTTTCTCTTCTTCGACTCAGCCCCCACTGTAGCAACAGGGGCCGCGACGGACTGAGAAGCCTTCGTGGCTGTATCCTCCACCGACTTTAGTATCTTCTCGGGGACCTTACAATCCCCGTATTTTACCATCATCTCTTCAAAAACCCGGTTCAACCGGGGCATGGTACCACCGATGGCGCGGTGGGACAAGTACTCCCTCTCGGAGATCTCCCCATGTATCTTCGAGGCTAATCGTTCCACTTCATTAACGAACTCTTTGTCCATCTCGTCCTCCGCGCGGGTGAGGTAGAAGTAGGGGCAGAACTCCCCCTCCATACTACCTGTCGACAAAAGATACTCGACAGTCCACCGAGGGCTATGCCATGATGGTAGATTTGTTGTAGAGGTGCACGTAATCAAGAACAAGAAGGCAACAGAGACACAAGAGTTAGATAGGTTCGGGCCATCAACACAATGTAATACCCTACTCCTATGGTCTGTTGGTTTGTATTGGCTATCATATGATATTGCGTGTGTTTTGAGTGGGTCCCTGCCCACCTTATATAGTCTGGGGGGCAGGGTTACAAGTCGATTAGATCTAGGAGATAATTGGTAAGTAATAACAGATTACATGAATCATGGGATTGAACGTATCCTAACAGATCTCGTAGTATCTTCAGGATATCGCCCTTGATGCCTTGCGATGCACGCCGAGCAGTGCCATGCACCGTAGGTCTTCGTCTTGTGGGCTGGACCACCCCTAGGAGCGTAGCCCATGTAGTCTACCACGGGTATCCGGGGCCGTACCCCCCACAGCTAGTCCCCGAGCGCCTTGTATCCGCTATGCAACGTCGTCTTGAGCTTGTCTGAGTAGGTGTGAACAAAGCCGAGCAGTTAGACTCATAGTCCGACCACCATAATGAATCGCCGAGCAGTTGTGAGCCATCAACGAGCAGAGTATGCCAAGTAAGGCTTGCCATAAGGATGTAAGGAGCTCAAGTTCAAAATCAAAAAATTTCTCGTTGTGAACCAAGTGTGCCCACTTAGAGTCCGACCATGAGAAAGGGAGATAATTATCTTCAACTTCAGGAGGCACGGAGTCTTCTAGATTAGAGAAAACACACTCACCGCAAGGTGGAGTGTGCCCATTTAGACCCTGAGCCTGACAGTAGGTGATGTAGTCACATGGCACCAGGGTCTAGAAAGTAGAAGAAAGGCAAAAGACCAGCCGAGCAGGCAACCAGTCCATGGGTGGAGCCCTAAAATGAAAAGTGCATCGTCACTGCAAGGTGAAATGTGCCCACTTAGTCCCTAAGCCTGACAGTAGGTGACGTAGTCATGTGGTGCCAGGGTCAGAAACAACAGTAACAAAAAATGTCCCCAGTATGGTGAGAAGACGAATCATAATGATTACATAGTCCCTGAGCCATAAGTGAAAATCTTGGATAAATCAAGAAGTGCCGAATACTCAAATCATGGAGAAAAAGCCGGAGTAATGGTTGTACAATAGAAATTACTGAGCCTTGATGACATTGCGGAGAAGTCGACGAATATTCGGTGTGCAGTTCCAAGTTGCATCAAAAGATGGGCAATACGGGTTGTAGTTGCGCGAAAGCCTAGATAACGGACCACCACGCCGCTTTGGGGAATTCGGAAAGGCGCAAATCATGGTGCAGTTTCCCGAAAACCCTTGAATGCGAAAAGTGGAGAGGGTGCCTTTTTAACTATGTCACGGCACTCCACGCTCCCACCTTTGCCACTCTACCACTTCGTCTTCCTCCTTGCCCTCACGCTCCCACATTCGCATCCACATGCGCTTCCGCCACCAGTCTCAATCCAGATCTGAGAGATGGCGCCGAAGAGGGGAGGTGGTAACCTGAAGAAGGCGGCCACCGGAGCAAGACGTGATAAGGAATGTGTGCCGTCACTCATGGGTGAGACAGAGCTCAACGAGATGATGGGGATGGGCGTTCTTCCTGACCGTATCACCACTAGATGGCGTCCGGCCAATGGTGAACCCTATCCAATGCCACACACCGATGAAGTCGTAGTATTCGAGGATTACTTCTAAAGTGGATTACGACTTCCAGTACATCCATTCTTGCGAGATCTATTGGAGTTCTAGGGAGTGAGTTTGTGCAATGTGCATTCGAACACTATTTTGCACATCTCTATGTTTATCCACTTTTGTGAGGCCTATCTTGGCATTCTTCCCCATTTCAATCTCTTCCGACACCTTTTCTGGCTGAAGAAGAAAGGAGGGGGCAGTTCCAAGGTGGTCGGCGGTGTGTATCTGCAGCTCTGCGATAGGATGGCGGGAGAGTACATTACTGTGCCACTAAATACCTCGCTAAAGGGGTGGAATGTCAGGTGGTCTTATATGAAGCAGAGCCATCCTGCCATCCGATGCGATGTCGACCAAGTTCCAGAGAATCAGAGTAGCTGGTCGGAGAAGCCGACCCATGCTGATATGGAGCAGGTGAAGGAGCTCCTCGAGCTAATGAGGGGCATGAAGATGAACAGAGTGGTGATGGTAGTGCGCTTCATAGTGCACCACATCATCTGGGCTTTGACTTCAAGGGAGACACTGATGACACCCAGAAGAGGATGGAGAGACTAACAAAGGAGGCTATGCTACACCGGGCCACTGAACTATTCAATCCAAACGCGTCGTTCAGTGTGCTAGGGCAACCAAGAGCCTTCAACTGCATGAACCCACCACCTCAGGTAAAAATCTTGACTATTGTTCCTGGTGCTTTTTATCCTGTGCCGGTGCCGAGCAGTGGACTAATTCGCTTGTGGAAAGATCTGTTTGCAGGAATGGGCGGCGTACTTCTCGAGCATGCCGAGGAGCGATTGGTCGAAGGCAGTGGATGCCAGGCCGACCACTCAGCTAGAGGAAGGTGCCGTCAGCACCTTGTCTGAATCCAGAGGCATAGGTGCTGGTGGAAGGAGAGTCCCCCCTAGTGTCGGAGAAGGTTTGGGGGAACAGGGCGGCGACAAATGAGTCAGCCTGAAAGAAGAGAAGAAGGGCAGATGCAGCTCCCCACAAGCTGGGTGACATCTCACTTGGTGGCGATCAGACTGCTCGAACGCAGAGTGCAGCGATGTCCGGGTGGTCAAACGATGATGAGGCTCCAATAGCTCCCCCTCTGAGCACTAAGGCGTCATCGCACAACACAAGCATTGAGGTGCAATCGAAGGGAGGGGAAGGAGTCCCTGAGTAGCAGGTGGAGTAGATGCCGATGGCGAGGGAAGCAAGACCTCTAGCCTAGGACATGTGGGTTGACCCTAGAGTAGTGCCTGGGTGCTCAGGGAGGCAGCGCCGGTTTAGAACCGTCTACCGGGAAGCTGACATGTAAGTATCTTTGCCTTGGGATCGGTAGCTATCTGTTTTTTACAGTTGCGGTGACCAATGAGCTGATCTGCTATAGGATGGGGCGCGCAAAGGACCTTAATCCCTCGGGCTAGACTGGCGAGCAGCGGGGGCTGTTCCCAACACAGAGACAATGTCGGTAGACTCTGTCGTAGAGTCCCTGGGCGCTCATCAATTTGCGGAGGGTTCGTCCACCGCTGCTGATGGAGATGGAGGTGGAGAGCGGTTGGCAACAATGGCGGGCGAGTCGACGGAGACGCTAGGAGCAACGGCGGGAGCCGCTGAGTCTTCGGAGGTGGGAGCATGAGCTAACGATGTCATGTCAGAGTCTGGGGCGTAGAGGCCGGTAGCGTTAGAGGAACAAGCGGCATGCTGGAGATGTTGCAGGGTGTGGTCGAATGCTCTGTGTGGCCACTGAGCCCCCAGGGAGGGCCACCGGCTGTGGAGGAAGAGGACGAGGTCGAGGAGATTGAGCGTGAAGAATCATGACCTCAAGCCGTCCACATCCTCTGTAAGTGGGGGGATGAAGTTGTGGTCGTGGAAGAGGAGGACACCACCAGGGAGGTGAAGAGGCTACAGTCCACCCTTTCCATGGCTCTGAAGCAAATTGAGGTTAGTGTTGCGTCAGCGATGTCCGTCTTTGGCGTTGGAGAATAGGGTTCTTTATAATCTTGGTGCTTTTGCAGGGCATAGCACGAACTGTCGTACAACGGTAGCAGCTGATCAAGAGGATGGAGCCCCTCACCGAGGAGAACGCGAAGCTAAAGGAGGCAATGAAACTAATGGAGAAAAATGTCCAGAGGGCCCAACGCAAAAGAGACCTTGCTGAATCAAATGCGAGGGACCTAGAGTACCATAAGGATGCCTTATTCAAGCAGCTGAAGACCGTCTCTGAGCAGCTGGAGCACACCTCCAAGCAGTTGAAGAGCGTCTCCGACTAGAAGAAAGGTATTGCAGGTCGGTGAGTTTCTTCTATGTTGCAAAACAGTCTTGATGTTGCCGACGATCATCATGTTTGTAGAGCAAGATGCAGAGCTCAGCCAGTTGCGCCATGTCATTGGTCAACTCCAAGAGGAGAAGGAGAAGGCAACTAGGCGAGTGGAGAAACTGGCCAAGGATCTAGAAGGTGAGTAGTTCATGGTCGGAGTTGTTGCTGATATGGTTGCTTCATTTGATGAATCCCTTTGGTGTCTGTAGAATACCGTCGAAGGACCAGGGTGCAGTTTGATGTGCTGGAGCTAGATGCGCAAACCTAGAGGGGAAAACTCGATGCCATGGTGGCTGGAATTAGGCTTGTGGTCGACTGTATCGACATGGAGGTAGCTCCTCAGCCTGATGATAGGCCACCTCATCCGGACACCATCATCGACAGGTGCAAGGTGGCGTGGGAGAACTTCAAGAGCTTCAACCAAGATGCCACGATCTTTGTCGTGACCCATGCCCTAGCGGTAGTCTGGTATCACTATCCTGCCATCAATCTTCGAGCGATAGGGGCCGGATTCGCTAGAGGGACGGGTGTGACAAAGCAGGAGCAACTGAAGGATGAGGTGGAGGACGAAGCAAAGAGGTTGGCCGACGATGTCGATCTGTTTGGTGAGGTAGACGGTGATGGACAAGCCTAATAGCCTGAGTGGAGAGGGACCTGTATTGAACAACTGGAGAGGAGAGTTAAATGTACGAGGGCATAAACAAACATTTATGTATTTGTATAAATGTTGTAAGTAGACATTGTATGCATGTTTATGCGGCTTGCTAGCACTTTTGGTGAAAAATAGATGTATTGTTATCCCTAACACATTTATACGTGGTATAAGTAGTGTCCGAGCAGTTAGTTCGTTACTGAGCTCTTGGCCTTGGCTTGCTCGTATTCCATAACGTCGAGCACTGGAGCCCATGCACATGTAGGAGGAACAGACGTGACCTAGGAACCACAGCCGACTACCCATAACACAGAGCGCTAGAGCTCGTAGCACATGTAGGGAGAGATCGGAGATAGGGTTTTCTCCAAAGAACACAGAGCGGAACATGTGCTGCTCGATGGTTGGTGAAATATCTTAGAGATATTTTAGTATGGAGAAACAGGGCGAAGCGTTTATGGAGATCACATATAATTGTCAGAGTTTGTTAAGGAGTAGCTCGGAGCTGGTAATCATAAGTGGAGATTAAACTAGAGTGGAGAAATAATGGAGACAAATTATGGCGACAAAAACTTCATTCATTATGGAGTGGAGAGTATATCTGGAGCGTTTCAAGGATAGAAACTTATAAGTTGCTCGATGTGCCACAAATTGGGGATATCGACTCCCTCCATGTCACATAGCCGGTAAGACCCTAGTCAGGTAACCTCCTTGACCATGTAAGGCCCTTCCCAGGGGGAGGAGAGTTTGTGCATTCCTTCGGTTTTCTGCTTTCTGTGGAGAACGAGGTCGTCGACCACAAATGAACGACCTTTGATATTGCGATTGTAGTATCTTCACAGGCCTTCTAGGTATTTTGCTATGCAGATGCAAGTGATCAGGCATTCTTCTTTTGCCCGGTCGATGTCCTCTGTTCGAACAACTACGGCTTGCTCTTCATTATAATGCTCAACTCTAGGTGCTCGGTAGGCAATGTCCACGGGGAGTACGACCTCTGAGCCATAGACCAAAAAATATGGAGATACACCGGTGTTGCGACTAGCTTGAGTGCGTAGTCCCTAGACCATAGCTAGGAGTTCTTTGAGCCATCTGCCCAGATGCTTTTCCTCTTTCTAGTATAGTCTCTTTTTTAGGGCATCGAGGATCATGTTGTTCGCCCGTTCGACCTAGCCATTGGCTCTAGGATGGGCAACAAAGACGTATTTAACAGAGATGCATCGGTCTTCACAGAAGTCATAAAAATGATGACCAGTGAATGTAGTTTCGAGGTCGGTGATAATGTTGTTCAGGAGACCGAATCTATGGATGATATCTTCGAAGAGCTCGACTGCCTTCTTTGCAGTAGCCGAAACAAGCGGCTTGTATTCGATCCACTTGGAGAACTTGTCAATGGTGATGTGTACATACCGAAAACTGCCTAGCACGGGCTTGAAAGGCCCAATCATGTCAAGTCCCCAGCATGCAAAAGGCCATGAAGCTAGGAAGGTTTGCAATTCCTGCACCAGCACGTGTATTTGCTTGGCGAAAAACTAACATTCTTCACAACGTTGGATGAGGTCTTCTACGTCGGAGATGGCCGTGGGCCAGTAAAAACTAGCTCAAAAAGCTTTGCCGACCAGGTTTCTGGAGATCGCGTGATTGCCACAGGAGCCAGAGTGAATTTCAAGAAGTAATTTCACTCCTTCTCGGGCGATGCATTTCTGCAGTATCCCTTCCTAGGTGCTTTTTCTCATCAAGTTCCTGTCTACCAGCACATAATGCTTGCTACGATGGATGAGGCGTTCAGTTTTAGTCTTATCGGTGGGTACGTCAGCGCTGGTGAGGTACTTGATGAACTGTTCCCTCTAATATACGGCCAGCGAAGGTACTACAAGTACCAGCTGCTCGGCGGGGGGGGGGGATTTCTTGGACTTCCTTCTCTTCCTTGATAGGTGGCATAAAGAGATCTTGAATGAAGATTCCAGGTGGAATCATGGCGCGAGAAAAGCCTATCGTAGATAGGTGGTTAGTGAGCTGATTTTGATCTCGTATCACGTGGTGGTACTCAATACTATAGAACTTTCCTTTGAGTTTCCTGATCTCGGCGTAGTATGTGTCCATCTTCTCACTAGAGCAGGACCAATCTTTATTGACTTGGTTCATGACCAGCGTGGAGTCTCCATATACCATGAGGCATTTGATGCCAAGCTCGATAGCTATATGAAGTCCGTGGAGACATGCTTCATACTCCGCGGCGTTGTTGGAGGCTGGAAAATGAATTCAGAGAACATAACGGAGCTTGTCCTTAGTTGGACTAATGAATAAAATGCCAGCACCAGCACCGTTGATGTTGAGGGCATCATCGAAGTACATCACCCAATGCTCGGGGTAGGCAGCGGGGATGGGCTCTTGGATCTCGGTCCACTCAGCAATGAAGTCAGCCAGCGCCTATGACTTAATGATAGGTCTGCTTCTAAATTCTATGGAGTAAGTGCTGAGCTTGACTGCACACTTGATGATGCGGCTGTTGGCCTCTTTGTTATGGAGGATGTCCCCCAGAGGGAACTCGGTGACCACAGTGATCTTGTAGTACTCGAAGTAATGGCAGAGCTTGCGCGATGTGACAAGAATGGTGCATAACAGCTTCTAAACCTAAGGGTAACGAGTTTTGGACTTATTAAGAACCTCACTTGTGAAGTAGACAGGACATTGCACCTTATAGGCGTGCCCAGCTTCCTTGCGCTTGACGACGATAGCTGTGCTAACGACGCGAGAAGTGGTGGCGATGTAGATCAATAGGATTTCGTCTGGTTGAGGCATCGTCATGATCAGAGGCTTCGTTAGAAACAACTTGAGCTGCTCGAAGTCCATATCAACCTCCTTTGACCAGGAAAAGCATTCAGAGGCCTTGAGTAATTTGAAGAACGGTAGTCCCTTTTCGTCGAGGCATGATATAAAGCGGTTGAGAGCAGCCATGCACCCTGTGAGCTTCTGTATATCCTTTACATAGCTTGGCCGTTTCATATTGGTAATGGTGGAGACCTTGTCGAGGTTGGGTTCGATGCCGTGGGCGATGATGATGTAGCCTAGGAGTATGCCGGATGGAACTCCAAAGATGCACTTTGAAGGGTTCAACTTCCATCAGTATCTTTTCAGGTTGGAGAACGTTTCTTCGAGGTTGGTGATGAGATTGTCAATGGTTTTGTACTTGACAACCACATCGTCGATGTAAGCTTTGATGTTGCAGGCTATCTGTTGGTCAAGGCACATCTGGATGGCCCTTTGGTAGGTCGCACCGGCGTTCTTGAGTCTGAAAGACATGGTGGTATAGCAATACGCACCGAAAGGCATGATGAATGACGTTTTGATCTGGTAGTCCTCTTTGAGGGATATCTGGTGACTGCCAGAGTAGCAGTCGAGGAAGGAAAGGAGTTCACAACTAGTGGTGGAGTCTACAACCTCATCTATCCGAGGCAGACCGAAGGGGTCTTTAGGGCAGTGTTTGTTGAGAGCATTGTAATCAACGCACATTCTCCATTCTTTATTCTTTTTTTGAACAAGAACTGGATTTGCTAACCACTCAGGATGATACACTTCTTTAATAAATCTAGCAGCTAGGAGCCATTTTATTTCTACCCTAATAGTCTCCTTGTCTGGCGCGAATCGTCAGAGTTTCTGCTTGATCGATTTGGCGGTCGGCGAGACATTGAAGGAGTGCTCATCTTCTCCCATGGTACCCCCGGCATATCTGTAGGTTTCCAAGCAAACATGTTGGCGTTGGCATATAGGAAGGAGATAAGCGTGCTTTCCTATTTGGGGTCGAGATGAGCCCCAATCTTGACGGCCTTGGTGGGGTCATCGAGGCTGAGGCCGACCTCCTTTGTTTCCTTAGATTTGGTAGAGGCACGAGGAGGCTCCAGCGCTGGGATCTCTAGGTCATTGGCGGGCACTGTCTTGGCATCGGTAACCACACTAGCCATCTGGATGGAGAGGTCGGTAGCTTCGACGAGGGCAAGACTCTCTGTTTCACAGGCGTAGGTGATGGAGAGGTTGGCCTATAGGGCCAGAACTCCTGCAAGCGAGGGCATCTTCAGTACCAGATAGGCATAGTGCGGTATGGCCATGAACTTGGCCAGAGCTAGCCGACCAAGTATGGTGTGGTTGGCGGTGTTGAACTCAGCGACGTAGAAGTTGATGTGCTCGACATGGAAGTTGCTAGCCATGCCAAATTACACCGGGAGGGTGATCTCTCCAAGCATCTTGGATGCCCTACCAGGTACCACACCCCAGAAGGAGGAATCGGAGGGAGTGAGGTCTTCTATTCCAAGGCCCAGCTCCTTTAGGGCTCTGGCAAAGAGTAGGTTCAGAGCACTTCCACCATCGACGAGTACTTTCCTGAAGAGTACTTTCTTGACTGTTGCATCAAGAACAAGGGGCAAACACCCTATGTAAGGGATGTCCACCCACTGGTCGGCCCTACTAAAGGTGATGGGGACCTCAGACCAGGTGTGATAGCTGGGGTTGGCGATGGCATCCTCTATGTTGACGTCGAGCACCCAGTGGGCGGTGAGCTTTCGATCTCTTCTGCTCTCGGCGGCAGTGAGGCCCCCGAAGATGGTGGCGACCACTTTGTCATGATCCTAGAAGGCATTGTTGTTGTCCCCAGGTGGTCGGCGACCTCTGGCTCTGTCGTCGTCGTCCTTCTTCCTAGCCTGGAACTCCTTAGCCAAGCTAAGGCAGTCCTTCATCTTGTGTTTGCTATTCTTATGGAGGGGGCATGGGCCTTCAAGGATTTTCTTGTATTGCTCGTCGAAGTTATGCTTGGCGTGAGGTTCATCAATAGAGGCGATGATGTTGTCTGGTCGGCGACGACGATATTGACCAGCTTTGGACCCTTCTGGCCGATCACGGCCACTGTCATGATGGTGGCCGCGGTCGTCATAGCGGCGGTCACTGCGGCATCGTTCATCGGGGCGCTTATCGCTGCAGCGAGTTGGGCAGTGATTGCCCACATCCTCGTTGAAGCAAAGTTTGGCCTCTTCAGCATCGGCGTACTGATCGGCGGTCACGATCATCTCGCCAATCCCCTTTGGTGGTTTGCGATTGAATGTAGAGCGGAGGTCACGGTGATGGAGTCCTCGAACGAAGACGGTGATGACTTCTGCTACCGTGATGTTGGGAATAGAATTCCTCATCTTGAAAAAACATTTGATGTAGATACGGAGGAGCTCGGACGGTTTCTGGTAGATGCGATTCAGATCATGCTTGGTGCCCGGCCGAGTACACATAGCCATGTAGTTATCGGTGAAGACCTTCTTCAGTTGTTCCCATGATCCGATGGAATCCGGGGCAAGGCTTGTGAGCCAGTTCATTGCAGTTGGCGTGAGCATGATGGGAAGATAGTTCTCCATGACACTGGTATCTCCCCTGACGGCATGCACGGCGGTGGCATAAGCTTGTAGCCACTATGTGGGGTTCATCCGCCCCTCATAGGGCTCAATTCCAGTGATTTTAAAACCATGGGGCCACTAGAGTGTTCAGAGTGCTCTTGTGAATGCCCGAGGCCCTTCGGGATCGTCACCGTCGCGATCGACAGCATTGCCGATGTTAAGTGGTTGGAGGGTTGTATCCGGGTTACTGAACTCTTGCTCGTATTCTTGACGTCGGCGTACTTCCTCTTCATGGCGAGAGAAACGACGCTCATCGATATGACGTCGCACATCACAGAGATTGTTGATGTGCGCTCGTACATCTTGGTCGACTTCTTGGTCATGTTGGCGAGGGTAGTCGATACGGTTTTCCCTAGCTCCCCCTAGAGTGGTTGTCTATCATCACGATGTTGATCGGTGAAACAGCTTCTGTTGGGGCGATGATTGGATCTTGGCGCAGTGGATCGGCGAATTGAGCTTGTCGAGTAGGAGGGTCCCTGATCCTGGCAGAGCTCGTTGACCTGATAGTGCGCAGCTTTAAGCATTGCGATGACCTTGGTGACCTCTAGCATTTGCTCGAGCCGAGCGAGCTCATTAGCGGCCATGGCCAAGTTGGCGCTTGGGGTCTTGTAGACATCATGGCTGTCGACACGGACAAATTTGTCATTGAGATTGCGGCAAAGTGGGCGTGGCCTCCCTTGCGAGTCGAGCTATTCTTCATTACGAGCAGCCTCGGCCAGCACAATGGCGGCCTCATTCGCTCGACGCTGTGCACGATTGGCGTTTCTATTGACACGAGCGGCATGGTCCTCGTCGGTTTCCCCATCCCATGGGGGGCTGTCGATGCTAACATTGAAAATCCCGCCTCCCAGGAAGGGTGGGAAAGGAGATTGGACGACGGTGGTTTCGGCGACAGTCTCGTAGAGCCCTAGGACTCAGAGTCTGGATTTTCCTCTAGGATGGTGTGGAGGGATGCTTCAGGATGTTGGTGGATTTGCAGCATATTGATGGTTGGCAAGAGCTGGTCAGCGATCTGATCGGCGAGAGGATAGATGTCTCCCACCTGGTCGATGAATTTGCCCCTTAGGGCATCTTTGTAGGAGGCGGCGATGCTGGTGAGCCCAAAGGGTAGAGCCATAACCCCTGGAGTTTCCTGATCAGCCTCCGATAGATCAGAATCAGAGGGTGGTCGGCACTAAACCAAAGTGGTCAGAGCCGATTCCACGATGGAGAGGTAGTCGATGAGCTTCTAGCAAACCTGATCGATGGATGCGATTAGATCATCATTGTTGAGTTGCTTCCTCGGGTAGCATGGGAGTAGGCAGCGAGTTGCTGGTGAAGATGACCTCGGAGGCAATTCCAATATCGAATATGCTATTGCAGGTGTTGGTGTGGTTGGTGTAGGATCGATCTGCATCAGCTCGATGATCTCTCCATCTCCGTCAACATTGATGACCCAGGAGATCGATCTGACCATAAAGATCTAGTTAGGCTTTGGGGAGGACAAAGAGCCTGCAAAATGTACCATCTTGTTCGTCATAGAAACAGCACGCACACCCCTACCTGGCGCACCAACCGTCGATGAAAGATGCTCGGCAATCCACCGAGGGGTATCCCACGATGGTAGATTTGTTGTAGAGGTGCGCGTAATCAAGAACGAGAAGACAACAAAGAAACAAGAGTTAGACATATTTAGGCCGTCAGCACGACGTAATACCCTACTCATGTGGTCTATTGGTTTGTATTGGCTATCGTATAATATTGCGTGTGTTTTGAAGGGGTCCCTACCCGCCTTATATATTCTTGGGGGCAGGGTTACAAGTCGGTTAGATCTAGGAGATAACCGGTAAGTAATAACAGATTACATGAATCATGGGATCGAGCGTATCCTAACAGATCTTGTAGTATCTTTAGGATATCACCCTTGATGCCTTGCGGTGCACGCCGAGCAGTGTCGTGCACCGTATGTCTTCGTCTTGTGGGCTGGACCACCCCTAGGAGCGTAGCCCATGTAGTCTACCGTGGGTATCTAGGGTTGTACCACCCACACTACCGAAGACTAGCAGCTTCATCCTAACAAAGGTCATCCGAGGCCTATGCTTCCCCAAGGGCCAGAAGTTAGAAACAACCATCTCTTGGACGAGATCCTAGCCTCCAGAAAAGTAGCAAGCTTTCCCGAAAGCAGCTCTCTCCGCGTCGACCTCTGAAGGAGGCCTTACGTGAGTCAAAGGCTTCATCTCCCCCATGGTCAAAGCAAAGGGGTACTTCTTGACCTTCGGCCCAGTCTTCGGAACAACACTAGGGTCTTCACGTAGAACCAGTACCGAGACCAGTCCTTCTCCCACTTGTTCTTCTGAGCAAAAGATATCTCCAAACCACCTTTTTTTGGACCCTCTTCGCCATAAATGCACAACTGGCGAACTGGTACTCCACCTCCACACCATCGACCTTTGCCTTCTTGGGCTAGCATTGAAGGTCATAGTATGCGCAGAAGGTATCCAGGTCTGGCGGAGCACCATACATCTCGCAGGCATAGCAAAATTTGCTCAATGTCAAGATGTCGTTGGGTGTCAGATGATGGAGCTGCACCTTGAATGTCTCCAAGACCGACCAAAGGAAATAAATTGGAGGGATCCGAAGACCACAAGCAAAAAAATCCTTGAAGATGATGGCCTCATCAACCTCTGGCCGAGGAACTATCTCGCCACGTGGGAGACGACCTTTCCCCTTCGGAAAATAGCCCTCCTCCTCTAGCGACCTTATTGCTCTCGCCGTCATAAGTGTAGGCCTGAAATCCTAGGACTTCGCCATCTGAACCTTTGATTCCCTAGCTGAAGAAATGGGAACCAAGTCTCCGACAGAAGCCTCAATGCTTTCCAGACTGTCTTGAGCCTCTGCCGAAATAGACATGCACTCCTCGTACCTCCTCAACCAACCCTCCGACCTCACGCCAAGCAAGCGGGAGTAAGGACCACTAAAGCTAGGCCAATGGAGGTCAAAACTAGAAGGTGAAGCCACTTCCGAAGGAGGCGCAAGACCAAAGAAGCAACAGCGCAAGCAAAAATCCTAAGTCCTAAGCCACCAAAGCGAAGACAACACAGCAAGCCAACCGCAGGCTTGGAGAACTACAACGACGAAAGCGACGGCTCGAGGGGCTTGATGGGGGCCTCCTCACCGCCCCCCCTTATATAGGCCATGAGGGGACACTTCGGATTTCGAGCACCAACGGTCACGACTGTTCCCCAACAGTCACGGCTGTTCGAACAAGCATCGATCAGCGAGCCATCGCAACAAACTAGGAAGAGACACATCGCCTCACCAGCGGTTTGATACGTGCAGCCAAGGGGGGAAGGGGGAAGGAAGCCTCTGCCACCCCATATCAGTGTCACATTTGAGGCTCACGGCCTGCTCGCACCGGACAACGTCCTCAATGAGGAACTGTTGGGACACCAATACACGAAATCACGGAGGCTAAGGTTAACGGTGGTTAACGGCATCGGGTTGTGTTTGGATGTTTCACAGGAGCACCCGGTGAGAGCCTTCGGATGAAGCCCAAGATGGCACGAAGACCTAGGAGAAGCAGGCAAAGGTCCGCGCAGGGGACTTGGAAGGCAGCCCGGAGAGCCTTCGCCGGGCATAGGGAGGCCTCTGCCTACAACCACCGGTTAGGGCGGAGGCTAGCCTATGGGCTCGCCAGGGAGCAGCTGGAGATCGAGGGCAGAGGCACAGGAGCAAAGGGCGGAGGCACCTGCGTCTTGAGCGAAGACTGACCATTCAGATGAAGGAGGGAACAATACAGCCCAAAACTAGAAATGGGCCTTTGGTGGGCCTGAAGTCAAGGCCCGAGGAACATAGGCGGTGCAAGAAGACAAAGTCTAAGATGACCCTGAGGGCTTGAACTAGTGTAGGGATATCTAGGGAATATGCCTTAGCAGTTAGAGGGCAAGATTCTGATGTACAAAATTGGCAAATGGTACCCTATAAAAAGGGGGAGGGTGCCTTGTGTAATGAGGCTGGTTGGTGAGTACATTTATGAAACCCTAACCAAGCTTGGGCCTACTTACCTCTACTCATTCCTTCGCCCGGGGCACTCGGCTAGGCGAAGGTCTTCCATGTATCAATTGCTAGAAACCCCAGTTTTCCAACAATATACATTTAAAACACTTGAAACATAGGCTTGCAATATGCGTATATTGTCATTGCAACATATGCAACATCCTAGATCTGCTTTTGCAACAGCCAGGTCAACGAAACACTTGAAACATGTGAAACGCCTGAAACACTTGAAACATGGCATCGCCAACGGCCACAGCCTACCTAGTGAGGAACTACGGTAGCCAGCAAGGACGTCACTCCGTGTGCTCGCGCCCATCCTCGTGGCCTATCACTCCTCATGTGATTCTCCCACGCCTGGTCGTGGCCTAGGCTAGCTCCCATTGGCGTGGCCCCGCGGCTGCTACTCAAGCGCCATTGCTCGCTTGGCCACAGGCATCCAGCGCCATCCTCTCACGAGGGATGGGGGCGCGGCAGGGTAGAATCAACCTAGCTAGAGGAAGATGCAGCCACTACCAGAATGCCCAGGTTTGTCGTGTGTCCACGGCACACACGGCACACGGCGAAGCCCAAAAAATTCTCAGCAAAGCCTTTGCCGAGTGTTACACTCAGTAAACAACACTCGGCGTACACAGAGTCGGCAAACGTTTCTTTGCCGAGTGTTTTCTATCGAGCACTCGGTAGAGTGCTAAAACCGACACTCGGCAAAGACTTTTTGAAAAATATAAAAAAACCCCACTCCCCCGCCACCGCCACCACCACCCACGCCCGCTGCATGCGGCCGAGGCGAGGAGCCGGCTGGCAGGGGCGTGGTCCTGGCCCACTCGTAGCTTACCCACCACGATAGTGGCCAGCTCGCTGCCTGTCCGTGTCCGACGCAGAGTGGGAGGGAGCAGCAGCTTGCGGCGGTGGCTTCTGCAGGTCCGGGAGGAGTGGCGGCTTCTGCAGGTCCAGGAGGAACGGCTGTTGCCGGACCCGAAGAAGAGAATAGGGAGGAGACGACAGTGTGGCTACGGATCTCTAGGCGCGACGGCGGCTACTGACGTCGAGGTGGGTTGGCTTCTTGGTGGTGGTCGCGGCTCCGTCCTGGAGCAGACGCGCATGCGCGCCATCGGGTTTGGGGCAGGCCTGCTCCTGGTCGATGCCGACTCCGACATGCGCGTCGCGATGTGGGAGGAGGGCACGCCGCCGCCCGCGAGCTACGCCTCGCTGCGCGTCTCCTCCGCCACTGTGCAGATCCACCCACCGGCCGCGCTTGGCTGCCCCTAGCCGTGGTCGCGCCGGCCGCGCCTGCCGTGAGAGGAGGGGAGGGGGCGGCGCCGGGAGAGGGAGAGAGGGGGCGCCGGAAGAGAGATGGGAGGGGGCTGCGGCGGCGGGAGAGGGAGTTGGAAGAGGCAGGAGACGGTGGGAGGGGAGGGGGTGGCGGTGCCGGGAGAGGGAGGGAGGGGAGGGGGCGGCGGCGCCGGGAGAGGGAGGGGAGGCCCGTGGGAGGGAGGGGCGGCCGAGCAAGTTTATAGGGTCGTGAGTTTGCCGAGTGCCAGATCGGGACACTCGGCAAAGCCACATCTTTGCCGAGTGTCAGATCGGGGGCACTCGCAAACATTTTTTTTATTTTCCTTCTTTTCCACAACATGTTTCAAGGTCAGAAGAGAGAAAAAATGTTATTATTTGCCGAGTGCCAAATAATTACACTCGGCAAACATATTGCTTTGAGTACCAGACAATTACACTCGGCAAACATATTTCTTTGCCGAGTGTTTCTTTTCTTATTCGTCGAGTGCAATTATTTTGCTGAGTGTTTTTTTCTTTTGCTGCACTAAAGAGTTTGTTTGCCGAGTATCCGATGGATTGCACTCGGCAAACCCTCTTGCACTCGACTTACCTACTGATTCTAGTAGTGAGCATGTTGTTGCGGCGGCGGCAGCGGCAGGAGTCGTTACTGCCTGCTGCTTGTGGAGGGATACCGGTCGCCGGATCCGAACGGAGAAGATAGATGTAGTAGCAGTTGGCGGAGATTATTTCGGCCGGCACGAGTTGCAAGTCATGTGGCGGCGGCGGAGTAGTTGCTTAGGACTTGAGATAGCCTTTTCGGCTCGAGACGATGTGCGTTGTGAGGTGGAGTGGGGAATTCTTTTTTGAGAGAGACTGAGGGCCGGTCCGCTGCGCAGGTCTGGGAGCTGCGTCTAGACGGACGGACGCCCGTGGCCGAGCATTACCGTGTTTTATTTCACACAATGCTGCGGATTTTGGAAATGCCACACACGAAGTCACGAAGTACATATATATAGCAGCGATCGGATACGCAGTCAACAGCGAATGAACAGGATGAATACTGAAGACTGGAGTAACAGATGAAGCAAAGCCGTCGCTCAGCGCATTATTTCAGCTCAAATTCGCTTGGGATGTTTCCTCCCCAGTCTGGTGAAGAACTCGTGGAGCATCTTCTCGCCGCAGCGCTGATGCAGCCTCTCCACGGCGTCTTCATCCCATGGCGAGCGATCCACGAGTGCGTCGTCACCGTCGTCGGTGTGTGGCGGTGGAGCGCGGGGCGGCTGCTCGTCCAGCTGCTCGCTCGGCCTCGGCTTTGGCATGAGCTCCAACGAAAGGCGATCAAGGTGGTTCATGACTTTGTCTAATGTTATTTTGTCCTTCGACCTCATGTCCCTGTTCTTCCTGCTGCTGCTATCTTCCTTGTGGTAATGGAGCTTGTACCCCTGGCTCTTGTAGTAGTTCTGGTACCCGTGCTGCGGTATGGCGTCCGGGATCTCCTTGCCAATGGCGACCGCCGTCTGCATTGATCCAAGTTTATAGAGCGTCAGTACTCAGTAGTGTCTAATCTGAACCGTAGTGACAATCTATAGTTAACAAATACTAGTACGTACCTCGTAGCACCAGCAGGAGGCGACATGGTTGATGGTGTAGCCGCCTCCGCCCAGGAGGAGCAGCGGCAAGCCGTAGCCCTTGACGATGCTGACGCACTTGGCGTGGCCGCGCACGGACAGGCCCAGGCTCGCCAGCCGGTCGCCGGCGAGCGAGTCGGCGCCGCACTGCATCACGACGGCGTCCGGCTCGAACACGGCCATCACCCTGTCCACGATCGGCCCGAACAGCTGGTGGTATCGCCCGTCGCGCGTTCCCGCCTGCAGCGGCACGTTGATCAGAGTAGGGCAGACGCCGTCGTCGCCAGCAGGTAACTCGCCGACGTCCACGGCGTCTCCAGTGCGCGGGAAGAACTCGCCACCGAACTGGTGGAACGACACCGTCAGCACCCGGCTGTCTTCCATGAACGCGGTCTCGACGCCGTCGCCATGGTGCGCGTCGATGTCCAGGTACAGCACCCGCTTGAATTGTCCGCCGTCAAGGAGGGCCTTGATGGCGACCACGATGTCGTTCACGTAGCAGAATCCGCCCGCCTTACCCTTGCACGCGTGGTGCATGCCGCCGGACCAGTTGATGGCGATCTTATACCTGCCGCTGGCGAGGGCGCGCGCCGCCGCCAGCGACCCGCCGGCGTAGCGCTGGCAGTAGTCCCAGAGGTTCTCGATGACGGGGTTGTCGTTAGTGACACAGTGGGTGAGCTCGTTCCAGACCTCGCCGAGCTTGTATTTTTCGGCTGCTTCTCTCTGCGTCTTAGCGTCGGCGTTGTAGTCAGCTGGCGTGAGGTCGCGGAGGAATCTGATGAACTCTGGATCGTGGGCGAGCTCGAGGTCTTCCTCGGTGGCCGGTGCGACGCGGAGACGGTCCATGTCGTCGAGCAAGCCGTAGGCCTTGATGAGGGCGAGCGTCATGGAGACACGGTGAGGCACCATCTCGTGTGTCTCGCCGTAGTCAACGTAGGAGATGCGCGGGTCGTAGTAGTAGCACACGCTCTTCTGCTTGGTGCCACCGCCGTCGTCGTGGCATGGTTGCGGGGACGGCGGCGGGTGCTCGCTTCTCCGTTTCCCCATGGCTAATCCTAATGTCTCTCTGTTGGCAAAGAACGTCTGGTGCGCTGCACGCATATGATTAAAAAGAAGACCTGCAGCACGTAGTAGACTAGTACTGCTACGTTCGGGTCGGGATAGGACTCTCTTTTTTTTTTTTTTTTTTTTGATGCCTCGGGATAGGACTCTCAGTCCGACTAGGAAGCTGCCAATTCTCTTTTTATTTATTTTTTATGAGTTCCCGTGTTCTAAGCCCACGACAAATTTTCGTAAGTACCCAAATTTGTATATAGCTTGTCCTAAAGTAACATTTTTCCTTTATGGCAATGAATATAAAAAACTTCAATATATATTGACACTAAAATATTAGCATTACTTTGTATATTACCCAAAATAGTTTCATAATATATAATTTTTGGGTTTATCGTATTGTAATTTAGATATTATTAGCTAAAATTTTATAATGATAACATGGATGCCTCGATCACTGGTATAGATTCATAGATTACTATCGGATCTAAAACCCAGCATCACTGTCAGAATTGGATATGACCGAGTGCAATCATAGTGATGAGCATAGCTTATCACTGCCGATGCAACACCCAACAGTGATTCAAATATTTTACAATCGGTTCAAGGCTAGACCCGTCTATGATACCAGTATGATTAGTGTCGAGTCTAACATTTACTTGACAGTGGGTAGCAATGGGCCGCTGCTGGATCAAAGGCTTAAAGCTGGTAGATGGCAGTGACCTTCATTTTCTCATTTTATATACTTTATTATCACATATTTAAATATAGGTTGATGTCTAATATTTCATATTATTAATACATCACATATATCTCAGAGCCATCGTATATCTCACAAAATTCAATAATAAATACACATAATTACAAAATCATATATGCATAATTAGAAAATCATGAAGTCATTACAAACCAAAATCTCATTAGAGTAGTAAGCATGTGATTGAAGTAAGTCAAGATATTTCTAATCCAGCAATGTCCGGGCAACGTCCGAGCTAACAAACGTGCCCTTGAGTGAGGGGGAGGGGAGGGTGCTTGGCCTCTCTGGTCCCCTTTCCTTCGCCACGGGTTAAAATCATACAAAAACTAGACATGGTAAAGAAACTACACCCTTCAAAACAACAAAGTCAAGTGCTTTCACTCCAACTAGCCCCCACGTCCGAATTTTTTTATTTTTTAGCCATTTTTTGAAATTTTTTCATAAATATGCTCCTGTAGGTATGATTTCAAAATCTGGACCCTTAGCTCGGCGCCATCGTTGGTGGCGCCGAGCTTACACGTCTCGACGCCATAGATTCTGACGCCTAGGTCGGGGCCACGTTGGCGGCGTGGACGCTGACATGGCAGCCAGCTCGGCGCCGTGGATCTTGGCGCCGTGATTATTGGCGCCGAGATCCACGGCGCCGAGCTTGTGTTTTAACCCGGCGCCCAACCAACCTGACCGAGCCTTCTTTCTCTTCTTTCTCCTCCCTCTCGGGTTTTTTCTCTCCCCACTTCGCCCTACCTCACGAATCGGCATATTAGACCTCGAAAACTTTGATTTGATCCGTAGATCTTCGAGAGTAAGGTATCCTCGCTCCCTCCTATTTTTTTCAAATCAATTCGGTATATATTAGTCGGATTTTTAACTTAAAAATCGTCATTACTTAGGGTTTCATACAATTTTAATATTTATATTATACAACCGTAGGATGCCAAGGCGTGGAAAAGCTACCAAACCAAGGTAACCTCAGTGCATGTTGTTATGTTATGGATTCATTGTTGTGGATCAAATGGGAAACCCTAGGTGTAGGGTTTAATGTTAATTGCTTTCGGTTCTTAGAATGAAAATAGCTAAATTGTAGTTATAGCCGAATGACCGAAAATGTCTTCGACCCATTGCCTCTGCCTAGTGGTGTTCCAGTGTCCATGTACTTTTATGGCGATCCTTGCAAGGTAGCCAAGTCCGATGAAGAGAACATGTATAGGCAGAGGTATTGGATGTGTTCCAATTTTGTGTTTGAGCCTACACTTCGTCAGCGCCGTATTAACAAGATGGTGAGGAATTGATGTTGTGTAATAATTATTTTGTGTCATATGACATCTTGCATGATTTTTTTTGTTTTATAACAATTGCATTTGTTGCAGACCCCTCCATCGCTCTGTGATTTTGAGCAGTGGATCGACACTGAGATCAAGCCTGAAAACAAGGAATGGATGCAGAAACTGTTGCGGTGAGAGGCAGTGGACAAGGAGATGATGAAGAAGAGACGTGGAGAGGAGGCTACAAAAAAGGAGCACAAGGAAGAAGAGAAAAGGAGGCGTGATGCTGCGTACAGGGAGGAGAGGGAGAAGAAGCTTGAGCGTGCACGCCGAGCGAAAACAGCAATGGAGGAAAATCCTGATGCCCTGAGGAAGGGAAAGTGGCCTCGTTGCACTCAGTAGTCTCCATTACTTGCTAGTTCTATGATTTATTCATGAACAATGTTATCTATTGTTGGACTTTTCATTGTGTTGTCATGTAATGCACTTTCAGTATGGGCATGCTTAGGTCATGTCCTGCGTTATTTAGTTTGTCGGCACGTACTTCTAGTATTATTGTGTTGTTTAATGTGTCATAGTATTGGACTTTTCATTATGTAGTTGTTTTCATTATTTGTGGTCATAATATTCAGTTTAATATTGCGGACGTAGTGAAATATGATCACGTGCTGCAAACAAAATCTAACGAAGTAGGGCATTATATAATTCAACTACTAATTTTTGACCTTATCGCATCGCTTCGCCTTGCATCAAACACAAATTTGATGCAATAGGTGGGTGCTATTGCATCAATTTAGCAAATCTGATGCAATAGGTGGTCATTATTGCATCGAGAAGGCATTTGATGCGATAGTAATTCATGTCGATGCAACAGGTATGATCTATCGCACCGATTTCGAAGAAGAGATGCAATATGTACAAATTATTGCATCAGACAAATTTAGTTGCGTTACTATTGATTTTTGATGCAATAAGTAGGTGGTATTGCACCAGCTTAGAATATGGGTGCAATTAGGAAGTACTATTGCATCAAATTGATAGTGCAAAACTCTGATGCAATATGTGATTTTTATATCATCGGTTTAGGAATGTTTTGATGTGGTACATTGTCACTATTGCATCAAAAGTTTTACATTACAAGATGCTAGGACATATTAGCAAAGATTGGTCATAGTATACATATAGTCACTGTTCGCCTAAACGGTCGTTTAGCCCGTTTAAACACCGTATAAACGCTACACGGTGGTGTGCCGTTTCCATTTAATCACCCATTTACCCCGTTTAATTGGCCGTTTAGCCCGTTTAATGGGACGTTTTGCCCGAATAATGGCTAAACGGTAGGTGGCCGACTGTTTACCGTTTAGCGTTTAGGAAAACATTGCATATAGTTATTGCGTCGTTCATACTTATTATCTTCGTTATCAAGCGAAGAAAACATCACATACTATTTGCCATGGATGTTTATGCAATTTCATATATTGTTGCCCACTCTATATATTGCAGCCCACAAAAACAATTTACAACCAACAAACAAATTGAAAATGGCACATTCATTATCACTTGGCAAATCAGATTCATTCATAATTACATGTCCAAATAATTGTCACATGTCAAACTCAACCCAAAATACATGAATCTCACATGTCCAAGTCATTACCAACTTCAACCTCCCACTCTTGTACAAGTGCAGGAGTAGTGCTTCTCTTGGGAGATGCTGGCTCAAGGCCAGCATTTCGTAGAAATTTACTTGATGGCAGAACATGAGCAACAACTTGATCAGGATTCATTGGTTGTTCCCCTTCTGGTGTAGGCTAAGTCATGGCGGCGTCCATTTGAGCCTAACATGATAAGAAAAATAGTTTGCATTAGTATGCAAATGTTCAAAAAATTTAAGCAATGGCTGACTTATTAGAAAAACATACTACATTTGATGCCAAAACAAGCTGGAATCAGTATGGATAATTTAATCATTGCTTGTAGATGTGAAATACCAGCAGTATAATTGTTCTATAAGGGCTTCATTTTCAGGTCATATATTGAAAATTTGACAAGTCACAAGTCTCACAGTAAATTAAAATTCACAAGTACATAATATATGACGGACAACAGTAGTTGCTCTTGGATGTGCAGTGGTGGCACATGTGCACCTGGATTGGTTAGTTATGTACTCCTTGCACTATATGTCAGTTCTGTAGGTGCAGATGTTCAAAAAAGGAGGTGCAGATTTTATACTCTACTCCTTGCACTATATATTTGTTCTGTAGGTGCAGATTTTTACAAAAGGAGCTGCAGATTTTATACTCGACTCCTTGCACTATATATTAGTTCCATATGTGCAGATTTTCACAAGGAGGTGCAGATTTTATACTTCTCTCCTTGCACTATATATAGTTCTGTAGGTGCAGATTTTCGCAAAAGGTCACAACTATGTGATTCAATATATTTCTTCCCTTAACATTACTTTTATGTTTCTAAAAGTTTTGTTTCAGGTTCATAGGATTAATTCCAGCCACCTGCAAAAGATATCCTATTGACAATAATTTGATCGTTTACTGTTTGGTCCATCAAATTCCACAACTTATGTTTCATCTAGAAAATTCTGGATCATGTAGAAAACAAATCAGTGAGGTACATAGATATACATATAGATATTCTAGAATGCTATTTGGAATGGGACAAGTGATATCTTTTGCAGTAAACTATCATCTAAGTTCAGCTATAAAGGAACTGTACATTGGACAAGAAGTAACATTAAGAGCAAAGATTAACTACACTGCAGTTTTAGAACTAGACACCTAGAGCAAGAAATGAAACAACAAAATAGCTTCAGGTATAGAACAGTCCATTTAATTTTGATAATGCATAAAAGGAACCATGAGCTTGGATAGTTGATGTCAAGCAGCAGAAGCAAATCCAGTGCAACCTTACCTGCTGGTTGTCGTTTGCTTCCTCCCCATTTTCAACCTGCAGGAGGCATGATGTGCACGGAGGGTCGCCGGGCAGGGAGGCTTGCCGGAGGAAGGGTTCGCCGGGGAGTGAGAGGTGCACCCTGCTCGTTGCTGGGTCCAACGATGTGTTTTTTTATGTCAAAAAGAGCTGAAATGGAACTGTGCAGGACTAGTATACACAATGCAACTTGGACAGTATTATAAATCTTTGTATACAATGCAAGTTGGACAGCAAACATATAGGTAATTCAAGAAACAGATTAATTTAATTTATGAACAGCTAGGAAAGAAGCATTCTCATTTAATTTACTAGGTCAATTTTATCTTTCAAAACGTGAACCTACAATTGCCAATAGTATAATTCAGAATACATGTAGTACAATTTTGTCTTTCAAAACATTCAGAATGCAACTAAATAAAGGGGTTAGCTACAAGCAACATGAAAAAAATGCATGTAGGACAATGGCACTAATCTCATTATGCACAATCAAACAGCAGCAGTAAGAGATGGACAAGCATGTGTTGTTGGAGAACTAAAAAATTCATAGTTCACTGCAAATTACATACCACAACCAATTCTAAAATGAGGTGCTTGATATGATGAGATAATTGCCTGTACCTTGTGGTATGTCAAGATGTCCCATATAGTTGTCACCGACGCCAAGGTACCGAACAAGGAAGACTCTGAACCTGTATCTCAAGCTGTCGAACCTGATGACGGTGTTGCTGAACCTGGGAGCGAGAAGCATGTCCAAGTTGAAGGCAAGAAAGGGGCGCGGAGCCGCAGGCCCAACTACAACGTCTATGGGCCAGACTGGGTGTGAGACGTTAGCGGCCCATCTTCGTTTATCGCTTTGATTACTCGACGGCCCATGTAACGGGTGGGGTGACGAACAGCTCCTATGTAATGTCTTGCTGGCGAAGATGAACGCAAGCTTGAACACGTTATCGAACCGAGCCGGTTGGCGTCGGCGGCGACCTCCTGGCGGTGGCCAGAGTCTCGAGTTCAAGTAATCCCCAAGCTAGATTGCCTCACAACTATCTAGTCCGGTTACAATAGTGTCACATCATGTACGTGCCTTTTAACCAATTTTACCTGTTACAGATACAGCAAAATTTATATCCAAATATTCTTTTCAAAGATACAAAAATTCTACAAGGTAGCGCTTCTCTTGGGAGATGCTGGCTCAAGGCCAACATTTCGTAGAAATTTACTTGATGGCAGAACACATGTACAATCTTGGCACTCAGATCTTGGACAGTTGGGGCATCGGGTTCAGAGAGAAGGGGCAAGATTTGAGCAGCGGGGTTGATGGTGGGTGACAAAAGTAGCTAGGACGGATGAAGAACCTGCAGGGGCTCTGGATGCGGCGGTGGAAAATGCCCGGCGGCGGCGGCTGAAGAGATGCCCGGCGGCGGTGACGGAAGAGATGCCGAGCGGCGGGGGCAGTGGGATTTCAGGAGGCGGCGGAAGCAGCTCGGTCGCAGCCGACTACATACTCCAGTGGCTGCTGATAGAGAGGTCGTGGTGTGGCGGATTTGCTGAGCGAACTGTGAGCAGGAGAGAAGAGAAGATGGACGAGGGGAACCTGAGAAGCTGGCGTCGGATTGGATCCCCGTGACCCCGCAGCCCGACGAGGGGAACCTGAGAAGCTGGCGTCGGATTGGATCCCCGTGACCCCGCAGTCCGACGAGGGGAACCTGAGAAGCTGGCGTCGGATTGGATCCCCGTGACCCCGCAGCCCGCGCCCCCGCTTTTTACCTCGCGCTGTGCCGTGTTGTCTCTGAGACGTGGGCCTTCCCAGCAATTCACTGCGCGCCCACAGTTTTGCTGCGCGGCACGCCAAATTCCAGCGCACGCTATAGAGGGGAAAAAATTACTTGGGCCATTAGGTGCGGGCATGCAGCGCGAAAGTTTCTCTTTTCACCGGGCATGTTAAATGGGTGTCTGACTGGTGGGTACCGAGAACGAAAAAAAGAAAGAAAAAAAATGAACGTGCACGTGCTGTTTGGTTTTCTGAAAAGTAACCACTACACCAGGATGGATTTTTTAGAGCGGCTCTAGCATATTTAACATATTTATAGCGACGGTTTCGACAGCCGCCCCTACTAAACTGTTGCTACAAATCGCTATACAAATCCGATTTGTAAGAATGGTTCATTATTTATAGGGATGGCTGGATACGAAGACACCCCTACAAATCCATTTATAAAAATTCACGAATCCAGAACCAATAAATAACAAAATTTTCTTTTTAATTAGAGGAGGCCCCCACCGGTCAGCCACCCACCCAAAATTCATGAATCCGGGGCCAAAAAATAGCAAAAATTTCTTTCTAATTTGAGGAGGCCCCCATCAGTCAGTCACCCGCCCAAATTCACGAATCCAGGCCCAAAAATATTTGCAAGTAGCAGCCGACAGGATTCGAACCCGCAACCTCCCCCTCACATGTACCCTACTCTTCCACTGCACCTCACAATCACTTATGTCTATAATAGCAAACGCGTCCGTACGTTGCAACGGGACCTATACATAGGAATCACACTCTGTATCGTCGTTAGACGAAAGTTATTCTAACTCGTATGAGCATGAGTCATATGAGTTCGGGTCACATACGAGAGATACGAAGGGCGGGACCGAAAGTTATTTTTTTGAGAAATTCAAACGTAGTTTTCCTTACAAAATGATTTCAAGTCAAAAAGTTGTCAACTATAAACTTTTATAACTTTTCGAGATCTACGACTTTTATTTTGACCATTTGTTCATCCGACATAGTGGTAGTAACATTGTTCACAAATCTTACATACCCCTCTTATAGTTTATACGAGAGATATGTAAGATTTGTGAACAATGTTACTACAACTTTGTCGGATGAACAAATGACCAAAATAAAAGTTATAGATCTTGATCAGTTCTACAATTTTTATGTTCATGACTTTTTCAGCTGAAATCATTTAATATTTCAAAATGACGTTTGAATTTGCCATTTTTGAAATTCAAATTTCAAATTGATAAAACACAATCACATGAAAAGATGATCAAAATAATAGCTGTAAGAACACAATAAATTAATAGAGCATGATTTTAGAAAAAAATTAAGAAAAAAATCATCAAATTTAAATTTAGTACGAGAGAGAAAGACTAGTCGTAAGTTTTAGCCGGAGATTAAAAAGAGAAATCAGAGTTTTTCAATAATTTAAAAATTAAATTTCTAACAGCATTTTCAAGCAGTAAATGATTTCAAATGAAAAAGTTATAAACAGCAAGGTTCTATAAGTTTTCCAGATCTACAACTTTTATTTTGGTCATTTCTCTATCCGATATTATTTGAAAAAAAAAACAAATTTTAGTACTTATTTTTTAATATTCGACGTCTATTTGTAGGGGCCGCTCACATCGGAATTGAAAATTCTTTTTGAGGTTTAGATTATAACTCATAGCATTTTTTAATTAATTTTTTTTTTGAGGATTAGATTATAACTCATATCATTTGAAAAGATAAGTTATTTTCGGCTTAGAACTTTGGCGCTAGCTAAATCCGAATTCCATCCGAATTTTCCAGTCCCGCGTTGAGTTGCCGCCGGCCCAGGCCAAATAACGTATCCCCCGCGTCAGTTACCTTTGGCAATACCCTAGCTGGCTGCTAGCTCCTCGCTCCTTAAAATTCCCCATTGCGGCGGCTGCTCTCTAGAGCACCGCATCCCACGTCACCAGACCCGGCCTGCCGGCCGGCTCGTCCACGCCCTCCTTTCCCTTTCCCTTTCCCCGAACTCTCTTACTATGCACAGGCTCGGGCGCCACTGTGACTGCGGGAGACCGAGGGCCATCCACAGGCGGCGGTGGCGGATCCATGGCCGACTACTATGGATCCGCGACCAGCGGCAACGGATCCATGACGAACGACATCCCACCTTCCTCTCACTGCAGAAGACGTGGGGGATGGCCGTGGTGTGTGTAGGGCTCATGTTGCGTTGAGACCTCAGCAAGGTGAAGGCCCCCCATCTCTCTTCCTCCGTCATGTTCCTGTTTCTCCATTTCTGTATGCATTAGTGTCACTTGCCACTTGTAACAGGTTGGATAAATTTAGGTGCTGGATTTAATATAAGTGCATCTCAGTCAACAATGAGGCATGTTATTAGTCCAGAAAGGGACCGTCCAGAAATGTGTAGCCGTTTACTGGTGCAGTAACGCTTTCTTGTCAACTTCAATAATTTTATGCTATCCTTGTTCCATCATCATGTTACGGTGTGCAAGTGCAACTAAAAGAGATTAAAAGTTGTGAGAGGATAGCAACATTACTTTGTGCCTGAAACATTGTAATAGTAATATTTGGTATCTAATATTTAGTAGCAATTCATTTCATATGGCCTTTTAGTACTAGAAAATATGTAGGGAATACTGATTATGTTTGCTCCGATTCAGATTTCATAGCACTGAACAATACTGAACATACTGAACATTGTCAGTGTCAGTGGCAGTATGCAATTTCTAGTAGCACTAAGCAAATGAGATGTGGTAAATTGTGTACTTAAGGCCATATTGCCTACAAGAGTTCACCTCTTAATCGAGGCATATATGATGATTGATAAAATTTCACTTGTGTATCTTATTCATTTGTTCTTTCCTTAGCAAACTAGGTATTTTCTTTAAATAATTTACAAGAGCTGAGTCTACCTTCTATGTTACTTCTATCATAATTTACATGGAAATGTAAGGGGTAAGGATCTGTACCAAATTTCCCAACCTATTCCCTCAAATTTTCCCAACAGATTGCTAACTCCTACTTCCATGCCCCTAATTAAATATCCTGATACTTCTACTCTTTGTACCTTTGCTTCATTTGTCGGGTCCGTCGATATAATTATTGTCTCAGATTCCCTACAGCAATGCACTAGGAATTCATCTAGTTATGAAATGGTTAGTAACTCAGCTCTGAGATAATGAAAACGTCTCCAGTTTTCTATGGCAAGCTATTCAGCTCTAAGAATTATAGAATGGTATTATGGCCCTACAGGGTTTAGAAAGTATTCCCGATACTTGGGATGAGATTCATGCAACGTGAGTTTTACAAAGTGACTAGTTAGAAATTGTTTTTACTGTAAAGTTAGTTTTGGTGAATTCATGGCATGTTTGACTCTAGATTGTGGCACCAATAATTGGGTTTTTTTTTCTGGTCGATATTACTTTTGGATAACCAAAAAATAATTTATTTCTCATAGGTGCAAAACTCAGCTACTGGTGACTGGTGAGGTTTATCAAACGGGTCCAGTATGTGCACCAAAGAAACATTTGGTGCTACAGCTTCTTCTCACAGTACATGGAATCCTCTTTTTCTTTTTCACCTGCACTTAGTGATCATTTTAATCTTAGATACAGTAGGTACTCCAAAGTTTGAAAGACTTCCCTAGACCATATTTGCTAGCGCATTCTGTTGAAGGCACACAAGACTTCCCTAGATACAGTAAGTGCTACTTTGTTCATTAGTACTTAGTGATGTTGCAATTATATATAACATAATTATTATATTGATGGTTGTACATGCCCTGATTGGGTGATAAAAGGTCATCATCTCCTTGTCCTTGTGTTGGGTTTGGCAATCCTATCTTTAGTTTCTTATTTATGCTATTTTCAGCTGTGCCACCTGTTCTTTTTGGTATAGCAAGTTTGGATGAGCCAAATGCTTCCAAACTTTTTCTGTGGTCTCCTGATAGCATATGGTAGCTGCTGTAATTTTTGTAGAATTTTCTATGCAAGTCTTGTATATGGTCTTTTATGCATCCTTGTATCTATTTAAATTTAGAAAAGCATCAAATAATTTTATTTTATGATGGCCATCATATTTTCTGGTGTCCATGAGTTATGTATGTTGCCATGATATGGTTGGTATGGTCCAAATGTAAGTTTGGAACATTGTTAATTCTTTAAGTGAGATGTTGGTCCCATCTGGACAGATCTGGGGACTTAGAGAAGTTCACCTTGATAAGTTGGTTTCCTGGGAAACTTGTGAATACCAAAGTCAAAGATAATTGTCATATCTAGCTGCTGTTCAAATTTGAGGTCATTTGGCCTAGTGGTTTGAAAGTTACAGCTGTTTGAAGTTACCTCCCAGTTTTTGGGTGCTCTCTGTTTCAGCAGAGTAGTTTCTGTAATTCTGCTATTTCGAAGTACTTAAGTTCTGAATCATGCTTTGATGTATGAAGATGAAATCTCGAGAATTTTATAAGATTTCCAGAATGTCCTCTCGTAAGTCATTTGGACTTGTATATCTCCAGATATGATTTATTTTCTATACAGCTGTTGCATGCCCAGATTTCTAGGAACTTGCTGGAAAGCAAGTTGCTTATGTTAGATGCTTTATGTAGTTAATTATGTTCTTTAAAGTGATTTGAATAGAGCTGGGCTACTCGGTAAACGAGTGTCCAGTGATGTATGTTCTCATAACATGTTTTATTCATTTATCTCCAATGTCATACATATCTCTGAAATGCTAGAGTTCAACTGTCCATTGCTTTTTACCTCTCAACATGCTTTGGTAGGAATCATATTTGCATGATTAACATGGACTTGGATTTTTTGAGGAAGTAATCAGTACATGAATCTAACTGATACAGTTTGATTTCCAAAGTATCCATTTTACCTAATTCTTATTATACTTGAACTGGAACTGCTGTTGCTACTTGCTAAAGTTGAAAACACTAATTGTGTTCTTAAATTTAGGAAAGCGCCTTCTCCAAAATTGCAGAGAGAATTAAGTTGGAAGCTTTTGTGATTTCAAAAGAACAAGAAAGGCACATTCTTCATGAAACCTACAAGGAAACCACTGGATGCAGGAGCAGGAAAGGTCCTGGACATGGATACTTGGCAAAGTATCCGACCCGAAGCCAACTTATGAATGAACGAATTGAAGAGCAAGCTCGTGCATCTGCATTAGCAGCAACAGCCCAACAGAAGAATAGTGAGATGCAAGCTGAGGTAGAGAAGTTAAAAGAAAAGCTTACCGTTCAAGCCGCTGAGAGAGAGAGCGACAAGGAAAAAATTCAGCAGCTGCAACATCAACTGGAGAGTACAAGTAGCAAGATTAGAGAAGAACTAAGGCAAGAGTTTTTTTCACTAATTAAACAACACAATCAAGCACCGCCTTTGGTAATAATACTACTTCTTAATTGTTACCAACATCATTGATTTTAGTAAAGCTTGATTGCTAATGTTTCTCCTTATAACTCCAATGCAAGAATGCTGCACCAACCACAACAGCCCCTCAGCCTGCACAAAATATGGTTAGTGGAAATGAAGGTGCAGATTTAGCATAGGTATTATTTTTTGATAAATGCAAACTGCGATGTAATGGATACCTACATTTAATCTGATATAATGTGTGAATCTTTTTTTTAAATATGAAGGCTGGTACAGAATCTGCCCTGCCCACACATAATGAACCTGCTGTTGTTCCGACTCCCATCCAAGGATCAGAACATGTGCAACAGGTAATATACTTCAAAATTATCACCTGCAGTTGAACAGATTCTTAGAATTGCTAAGTGGTGATTGCTCCTTCAAATCTTCTGGTTTTTACAGACTGTACCAGACAGTGTATTGTTGAGCAAACATAAGAGTATCCAACCTAGTCGCCTCACTCGCAGCGCCAACAGATCACTTTTCCCAAATGATAAAGATAGTAATGAGACAGTGACATTTATTACATCACAAACACTGAGGAATATTGTTGCAAATAAAAAGCTACAATGCAGAAAGAAAGGAGGAAAGGTATGAGCAATCAGGTGTCATTTTAAGTTGTTGTCCAGATTATTAACATGAACTTTGTTCACTTATACATGTATGTTTGTTCACTTAACATGAGCAATCAGGAGTTCATGCCTTATGTGTTTATAGTTCGGCTTCAGTATCCATTCTATTTGTTAAACCCAAAAATATTGTTGTCTATCATGTGTTGTCTATGTTTGATTCCAACTGTGTGATCAACTATATATATTACTAATGCATGTCATTTTGACTTTTTCAGGAAGATCAACCTTGAGGGAGTCTTGACAAGCTGAAATGAATCAAATATTGTGCAACGAGAAAGATGTCATGTTGATCTGTGCTAAGAGACATGTATTTTTGTTTATGATTGCCTATTTGTAGCATAAGTTAGTGGTTTGTAATGCAGTTCAACTTTGCAATTACCTATTTGGAAATAGGAAGGCATTTGACTTCCTTACATTGTACAAACTATTGAATGCTTATGATCCAAGTTATTAATATGATTGCCTTTTGTGCCATTGAATTTTGTAATTTTATGAATTTTTGTGCAATGAATTTGATGCAATAATTGGTTGCCCTTCAAATCTCATGTCGATGCAATAGTTTGTATTGCATCCAAGCTCATGTCGATGTGATAGTTTGTATTGCATCTAACCTCATGTCGATGCAATAGTTTGAATTGCATCGAACATAACGTCGATGCAATAGTTCCTATTGCATCGAACCAAAATGATGATGCAATAGAACCTCTTGCATCGAATCAAAATGGTGATGCAATAGATTATATAGCATTGAACCTAATATGGATGCAATATAGTCTATTGCATCGAATGATAGCCGTTGCAATAGATGTATTGCATCAACATGATTTGGATGCAATAAGCTATTGCATCTCTCAATTTTGATGCAAGAGACAACGGATGGACGATGCAATAGCTGCTTCTCGCATCAACCACAAGTAACCGATGCGAAAGGCTATTGCATCAAGACCACTTGCATCGGCTGGCATCAAACGAGAAATTGATGCGAAACCGAACTATTGCATCTATTTTAGACATCAAAAATTGACTAGTGCAACAGGGTCAAAATTTAGTAGTGAACACACAAAACACATGAAATGGCATATGAGAACATGTACCGAACTAGGGTGCAGAGGTCCTGAACTAAACCTAACATGCCTTAGATAATTGAAGCGAACAACAAGCATAAGAAATGGCTTGTGAGAACATATACCAAACAAGGGTACATAGTTTCTTCGACTAAACCTAACATGCCTTAGGTAATGAAACCAAACAACAAACACATGGATGTGCCATGTGAATGAGATATGGTCGTCCTAGTAGTGTGGCCATATAGCAAATTGTGTTGCACCTTCTCCACAGTAGCCTCCCATTGTTGTTGGTGGTGGTGGCGGCGGGGGTGATGGTGGAGGCCCCTTGTTCTTGTGATTAGGGCAGATGCAATATGGATCATTGTAGAGTGCCTCCTGTGAACTTGCACCATTGCTGTTATCGTCGTCTTCGTCTTCTTTGTACCCGCTGCTAACTTCCCTTTGTAAATTGAAGATTTGGTCCTACAGGTAGTAGATGTACTGCTGATGCGAATAAATTGGTCGAGGATCGACCCACCTAGTGAACCCACAATTTTATTCGGACTCAGAAGACTACAATAAGTATGTCCTGTGAGTTGTAAGGGTATTCGAGAAACATATTTAACAAACGAAATGTAATAGCAATTATCCATGTTCGTGGGCATTTGAAGAAGCGACAACCTCCGTCAATCCCCTCGGTGAATATCTGCACTAAGCAGTCCTCACCATGCATGCATTTTAGCCAATCTTCCATCCTGTTATCGTATCCTCTGAGAGGGCACTCTTTAGTGAAATCACTCTTGCTCTCGGGGGAAAACTGATACACTGATTCCTCAAAGAAATCAGGTCCAATAGACCCCTCCCACACAATGGGAGTTCTCTTTGTCCCCCCCTTTCCTCTCCCACTCCTGAAACCCTTTCCTCTAGATGACCCTCCAGACATTCCTACTCCAACGAAACCGAATACTGGTTTGGTTTTTCTTTTGGTTAGCAATGCATCCTAGAACGCATATATATAGGCGGAGGCAGGTTTGCTAGCCGTTGTGTTGTGCTTTAAATACTCCTGGAAAGTCTACTAAGAATCACTGAAAAACCTACATCGTAGGACACTTGAGAGCCTAGATTCCATGACTGAAAAGCCTATTCGATTTCGGACTTAAATCACTATTTCGAATGACACTAAAAAGTCTATTTGACGGTGACATGACAAATCACTGTAAAGGCTATTTTTCCTAGATTTCATGACTGAAAAGCCTATTCGATTTCAGACTTCAATCACTATTTTGAACCGGTAAAACTGATGCCACTGATTAATACGTACTTTAGGTAGAAAATTTTGGCATAATTTCCCCTATTTTTTGATGCAATCCATACACAAATATGAGATGAATATTTAACCTCAATACAACATGTTCAAACATACAAATATATTCCAAATTCATCTGAAACCATATACATGAGCATATTAATAGTCCACACAGTCCATAATTATAGTCCATAGTAGTTCATATTCGATAATAATAGTCCATACGGTCTACAAAGTCCACAAAGTCCATAATAGTACATAATAACATCTACCACAAACCCTCACTGTCTCCTAGTCTTACCCTTACCCTTGTGACCAAGAGCGTCGGTGCCTGGAGTGTAAGGGTCAGGTGGACGGCGTCGCCTAGTGCCTGAAGGCTATGTAGGCTGAGTCGAGGGAGCGTCCTAGAGCTGAGACGGGCCAAGCTCCTTGTGCCTTAGGTCCACCTCATCGTCATCATCGTCCTCGTCCTCATATGCAATGCCTATGGCCCTGTAGGTACTTGGCTAGACGAACCTAAGCCTGCAGAAGGAACGTGGATGTCTTACGTCGTGGCTGTCCTGCAACCACAACGAGCAGCCACACAGCGTAGCCGATGTGACAGTCTTTGTTGTACAAAATTATGTTAACCAAAAGAATTTAACGTATTAATAATATATTTGAAAGAATATTTTGAATCTTACGTCTAGAAAGCTACGCGTGTTGTCGTCCCTGATTCTCAGACGAAAACGCTCAATGTCTTCAACCGAGCATTCGAGGGTATTACCCTGCAACAAAGTTCTTAGTAAGATTGTGGTGGACATTGAAAAATGAGGATGCTACTAATCTAGTATGGAGTACTAGTTAATTCCTGACCAGTTCCTCAACTCCATCTGTTGTATTGAATTGTCTTCAAAACACCTAGCTGATTGACATCTATTGCTAGTAGTAGGTCTGTTCAATTTTTTTGCATCCAGACCAATGATAAGGAAACCTAGCTCAATGATTGGTTTATGAACAGAATGGATTCTCTAAAGAATGGAAGAAATCAAACTCCATCCAGTCCTCTTCTGAAAGCATGATTATGTTGCATGATTAAATTAATTATAAGGATGCTACGCCTCAAAGGTGCACCAATGATAAGAAAACCTAGCTAAATGATTGGTATGCAACTTAACATAGAAAAATAAGGTAATTGACTTACCACTCTGTCCAAAATTAGTCCTGCCTCCACCTGCCTTCCTACACGAGTAGTTTGGTCATACGCCGTGTCTTCATCGTCGAAGGACTCGATGTCGGCGTAGTCATCTTCTGTCCATTGTAGCCTTAGCCTACAGCGTGTCGCACATTGGTACCAAACTTGGTAGCGCCTGTACTCACAGTTCGTGTGTGGCTCGTTGTTCTCGTCCACGTTGTCGTGCAACAGCTCCCATTGTTCAATGTAGTACTGGTGGTGCTTCTCCCAATCAAAAATCTTCCCGTTCTTCTGACGATCCAACCTACACGTCATGTACGATGTTAGTTTCTCAATCCATGTACATGTCACCATATTAAAAGTGCACGTATGTCATCATTACTTCATCTTATATAGGAATTAATGCAAATGGACCTTCACGAGACAATTGAAATAGCAAAACACTTACTTGTGTAAGTCAACGCCAGTCGAGAACGGAGCCGTTGGCCAAAGCTGTCTCACTCCAAATTAGTGTGCAACTCTATCTGGCAGGTGGAACTAGACAGCATAGAAATAGATTAGAGGGCACCTCATCCTATAGAAGTCGTCATCGCACCCACACATGTTGCTCAACTGAAAAGGAAGTGCCCTCTCTCCGTCGTACGGCTCCCACGACACCTGCAACATGTCCAAACAAGATGTTAGATGCTATACTAAACCATTTCAAACCAGCATGGAAAATAAAATTTACTTACACTAGATGCCGTGAGCGTGTCTAGCTCGTTCGTGAACTCAATGTACGCCCGCTCTAACCTCACGTGTAGAACCCTAACCTAGTCCCAAAGGTACGCCCATGTCGGCTGCCAACGAGGAGGCTGACCTACGAACCACTCACAATGAGCCAGAACCTCGGGATGGCCAACTGGTAGACGAGCCCACATCCACAACTGGAGTAGGTACACGCATCCACCAAGTGATGATGAGGACAAAGTCCGATGACACGCCTCACAAAGCTATCGGTCAAGAAAACCCAACACTGCAGAGCCCCAGCTGTACTGACCCGCCTAGTCCCAGTCAGTGAGGCAGTGGACCCACATCCACAACGCAGTGTCACCCTTGGTGTCGGGGAAAAGAACGTAGGGAAATAGGTGTAGGATCCACGCCCTGTAGTAGTACCCAACTGTCTTCTCATCTGCCTCCTCGGGGCACTGTGCGAACTCTTGCCAGAGCCAGGAGATTAGAACTCCAGAAGTGCGAGCCCCTTGCTCACCAACCTCATGCCCAAGGAAGTCCTCTACTCGTGCTCTCCAACCTTCTGACCTGCAATGTCCACTCACTGCATTGCCATGAATCCTCAGACCTAGCATCTTCTGACAATCCTGGAGCGTGACTGTCATCTCTCTGAAAGGCAAGTGAAAGCTATGAGTCTTCGGCCGCCACCTACATTTTAGACAAAGCAAGATTACATGTCAAAAAGGCAAGTGCATGAACAAATGGCCATGAATGGAGGCAATGATTGAAGATAATACCTGTCAACCAACACAGTTATGCCCGCTGAGTTGAACTTGGGCAACCCACGACGAACCTAAAAAGAGATGACATCTAGGCCAGCTCTTTGTAGGAAAGGAGTGTACCTATTGTCGTACTGCATGTCCAAGAACCCATTATGGGTTCTAGGACGAAGGAGCAGAAGGTCCTACATGGAATAAAACATAGTCTCCTGTTACTTCATGAACACATGTACGCTCACAAAAATTTGAACAAGACGTATAGATTATTACCTGCCCCTCCGCTATGAGACGTCCTCGGTGGGTCTCCTCGTACGTCGGGTCGAGCAGGTGGAATTGCGCCATCCTACAAAAAAAAGTCAATGAAATAGAAATTCAATATACAATGAAGCATAAACTTAGAAATGTATAAGTAATTGACACAATTACAAGCATAAATTGAGATATGCATAAAAAAGTGAATGAATACGACAAATATGAAATAATGAAAACAACCAATAGCCGCACCTCACTAATCTGCCAATGGCAAGTGCGAGAATTGTGGCCCAGTCTACCGCACTTGTCGCACTCGTACTGCTCGGGGTCAGTAAGAAATGGGGTTCCTCTCCCATGCCTCGTTCTTCTGGGTATCTGATCCATAACCATCATGTGCCTCGTCCTCTTCCTTGATCCACGCTTGTTCCAATGGTAAGCTGGATCCATAATGTACTTTGGCCCATCATATGTAGGCCACTCTCTAGGGTCCTGGAAAGGCATGAAGCGAGGGCTCCATGTGTGCACAAGCGTGTCAACACTGAACTCGTGAGGTATCCTGCTCTCGATATTAAAGTTGTGATGCCTAGCTACTGCCACCAAATGAGAACATAGAAAGTGGTACTGCCTTGGTTTACCACAAGTGCATGTGAAATCTTGGAGGATTACCACATGCATCCACGACTCTCAGACCTCACCGTCGGACGTTGTACCACCCCTATGCTCAACCTGATAAGTCCCTATGCCGTGGTCAAAACATGTAACCTCATGTGTGCTAACCCTTTCATTTGCCTTCTCTAGGCGTGCCTTTGGTTTCAGAGCCCATATCTCTCGATCACTCCGCAACTTCAATGCATGGGCGTGTCTATCGTTGAACCAGGCAAGAAGCTTGTAAAAGGTAAATTGAACGATTGCATTCACGGGCATACCACGTATCCCCAATAGCAACTTATTGAATGACTCCACCATATTGCTACACTAAAACTCGTACCTCCATCCGCCATCGTCGTGAGCTCTTGTCCATTTCTCCAAATCCCTCATCAAACCTATGAGCGATTGTCTATCTTCTGCATTTGATACGGTTCTGACCTACTCTAACTTTTTCTGAAAGTACTTGTCCTCAAGCTGTCGAGCAGCCTCCTAGAACAGATCAAAGTTATCCTTCACACTATCCTTCTAGAGTAGATTCTCGGCAAGGTGCCGAGTACACCAACGATGGTGCAAAGGTGCATACCCCTCTATCTGTTCTCGCACGGCATTAAGTATGCCCTAGTGCCTATTAGATATGACGCCAACCTCCTTGCCAGGCCCAACCACATGTATTCAGACTAGCCTCAAGAACCATCCCCAGCTATCATTGTTCTCCTTCTCAACCAAAGCAAATGCCAAAGGAACCAACTTATTGTTCGCGTCACAGGATATGGCTATAAGAAGTGTGCCCTGGTATTTGCCAATCAAGAACATACCATCAATGGAGAAGATAGGACGACGGTGCCTAAAGGCCTCGACACACTGAGGGAAGCACCAGAAAGCACGAAAGAATATCTGCCTCCTATCCTTCCATGCATTTGGTTTTGGGATGTACTCATAATGCATGCCTAGATTCACCGCTTTGATTGCAATGAAAAGTATTGGCAGCTGCTCATACCCATCCTCCTAGTCCCCATATATCATCTTCCACGCTCGCTGCTTAGCCCTCCAAGCTTTACCATAAGTTATCACATAACCTCCATACAACACCTCAACGGTCCTGATAATTGTCCTAACCTTCATGTTGGGTTCTCCCTGCAATATTTCCATCAACCGCTTGGCAATGAGGGTAGATGTCAACTGTCGATGCTTCAGTGTGAGCACATGGTCAGCACAATTGTGTGCCCCGACAACTTTTATGATCTTCCACTTTTCAGTGACCTTTTGCTTCCTTGCACAAACCCTCCATGGGCAGCATTCCTTGTCACACACAACTATGTAATGGCGCTCCGCATATGAATGCAAGACCTTGTAAGGTCCCTTTCGTATCACTACAAATGCTTGCAACCACCTCTTCAATGCAGGGAGGTCCTTGAATACCCTACCCTTCTCAATTACCATGTTAGGGCCGGCCTCAGGAGCTTCTAGGAGCTCATCATCACGTCCTTCTGCACATGCTTGATTGGAATGAGCAAGATCGCTGAACTCGTGAACTCTTGGATCATGACGGCCGGGAAAGATATGCCTCAGCATCTCAACATCACTCTGTTAACTCTCCCACAGGGCGATCATCATCAGAATCAAGAGCCCTTGCCATCTCATATGGCTCTGAATCATTCATAATTTCAACACTATTGGAGCCACGGAATCCATCTCCATAGTGCACTTGCGTAGCAACAGGGGCACATCCACATTGTCAGGAATGTCTCCTGCAACATAAGTAGAGAAATAAGGAAAGAATGAAAAAATGGATGTAAGGAAGGGGGTAAGCTCTCAATAACCATGCGGATAAGACACTTACTCGGATGATTCTATGTCAAAGGGGTCTCATGAGGAGGATCTGCCACAACATCATGAGTCTGACAAGCATATCTAACTAGCTCATTGAGGGCAGATTGAGGCCCTGTTTGGTTGGGCTTTTGGCTTTGGCTTTTGGCCCCAAAAGCCAAAAGTCCAACCAAAGGGGCTGCTTTTGGAGGGTGCTTTTTCAGAAGCAGCTGCTTTTCCGTAGTTCATTTTTGAAAGCTGGGTTGACCCTGCTTTTGGCTTTTGGTTTTCTGCTTTTCGAAATTGGTGGAATAAAAAGCTCTTCCATAGTTGTTTCAAGAGAGATAAAGATAAAAGGTATATTTTATACCCGTTTAACCAAACAGCTTTCAGCTTTTCTACAGCTCACAGCCCACAACAGCTTTTCCACAGCTCACAGCCCACATCAGCTTTTTCCCACAGCCACAGCTCAACCAAACAGGGCCTGAGTATCGGGAATCGTAGGTGCAACCTCCACATCCATATCAGGTTCTAGGACGGGAGGGTCGAATTGTGCCTGCTAACCCATTGGTGGGGAAACCCCATGAGAGATGGGATCAACTAACACCCGACGCACAATTACGTCCAAACATTGCAGTTGGCTCTTCATAACCGATCTCACATAGTTCTCCCACTGATCCACACACCCAATTGGGATCATTCGCCTGAGGATGTTGGGAGGAGAACCTAGGTGCAGTACACCCTCAACTGCAATGCCATCATCATCATCTCCAAGGCAATGTAGCTCCTCCCGAGCTCTTGCAACCATCTCATTAAATGAAGGCCTATCAATGAATAGCACAGGCACGCTTTGCATGTCAACAAACTCAACATATCCATAGCGATTGCTTTCAACGGTGCCTCCATGATATATGGTCACTAGGTTGTCCATCTAGTTCAAACACATAACGAAACGCATGTCCTTTAGTCCAAATTAGACGATAGATAGTACCTAACAAGTACTTTCTAACTACAAACTAAGTAAATAAGATAATAACTACGTATATATATACAGTGTACTCACTAAATAGCTAGATCCTATTTAGTTAACTAAATATATAACTACCTATCTAAGTAGCTATCTAACTATATCTATGTACCTATGTATCTATGTTTCTATCTATCTCCATATCTCTCACACTAGATCACTAACTAAATTAACTACCCGAGTCATCACATTAACTAGTAAATGACAAATAATCGAACTACTACACTACAATCAAAGCTAACTAAGTACCTATATTGCATATTCATAATTTTTACCTGTCCGATGAGTTCAAGAGCTTGAGCAGGTGACGCTATAGGCAAACGAGCCGAACCCGAGTCGCAGCGGACGCCGGGCGTGGGTGAGGGCGACGAGCCGAACCGGCGGTGGCGCGGGCAGGCGCTATAGGGGCCAGGGCCGGCGGTGGCGCGCAACGGGCGTGGGACGGCCGGTGCTCCACGCGGCGAGGCGGTACGAGCGGGCTGAGGCCATGGGCGGTAGGCACGGGCGCGGGCGCGGTGGCCGGCACGGGCGGGGGGGGGGGGGGCGGTCGGGGACGGCCGGGGCAACGCGCGGCGGCGGGCGCGGCGGTGCGGCAGCGGTGGCTCGGGAGCGGTAGAGAGAGAGAGAAAGGAAGGGAGGGCCCATACGTAAGACATGGCTCGGCGCCAATAATAACGGCGCCCAGCTCGGCACCAAGATTCACGGCGCCGAGCTTGGCGCCAAGATCCACGGCGCCAAGCTGGCTGCCATGTCAGCGTCCACGCCGCCAACGTGGCCCCGGCCTAGGCACCAGAATCATTGGCGCCGAGACGTGTAAGCTCGGCGCCACCAACGATGACGCCGAGCTAAGGGTCTAGATTTTAAAATCATACCTCCAGGGACATATTTATTAAAAAAAATCAAAAAAGGGCTAAAAATAAAAAATTCGGCCCCGCGTCCATGCTTCTTCCTAGATCTTGTTGAACAAAGCAACACAAAGATAACTCAAGTCACTCCTTGCATTTTACAATGTGTTTGGTTTGCATCATGATACCATCCAAAATGAACCGGTCCTATATTCGAGCCTTAGTATGTCCTTTGGTTTACACCATAGATCAGCATCATTCCACTAGAAAGGTAAACCATCGGACAGGGCCATTCCTCGCGAAACTATAAGACGACCTGTGCTGGATCAAGTGATTCTGCTTGGGATCACTTCACAAACCAAACACACTATCAAAGGCTTGTTTGGGAGACCTCTCTAGCTCTGAAACAGAGATCCAAAGCACCATCTATACCATGGAGAAGCTCCACCGTGAATCTGGACTCCCACCATAGAGCTAAGACACCTGTTTGGCTTGCAGCGCAACTCTAGATCCAGAAAGTGCAGGTTTTGGTGGGAGTGACCACTTATGCCCTTAAAAGGTTGCATGCTAGATTTTTTTGACATATCTAGCACACATGAGCGATTGATATTGGTTTGAATGGAGATCGTAATTATTTTGTTTGGATTTATTATTATAATGAAAACAACACAAATACAATATCTCAACACAAATGTACATGAGCATCCAATGCTGACGCAATAAAAGAAAATCATGGCAATACATAAGATATACAATTCACCTATCCATGTCAATAACTCAACAGAAATGCAAATGTCGATACATAGAAATTTAAACTAAAGGTTTAATATAAACTAAAAATTCAAGACTTCCATTATACGGTTATTTAAGAAAGAGCAAGAGCGGTAACATTAGCATTCGTATCCTCATGAAATATGGTCCCTTAGAGTATATTCACATCAACAATAATATCTCTATAAATATAGGAGAAGTAAACGGTTGTTGCAATTATTAGTGCAAACCTAATGGACATTTCAGAGTCTGAAGTTCCCATCAAACTCATACTTGTACCTACATAATTTCACCACTAAACAGAAAACAATAGAGTACCAATCAAAGGGCTAAAACCCCGTAAGAATCCAAAACAGATACCGGAGTGGAGCTAATTTTTATGTATAGATCTAGAACCGGTGGAGCTCTCCCAAATAAGCTTCAACACTTCTTAAATTCTCACACTTAGCAAAATATACGGAGCAAACATGCAAACTATTTCAAAAAATATATTTTGGATATTAAAAAAAATCGAAACTTGTACATCCATAATATATCAAGTATGTACTCATATAAAAAAGTGGAGATGCAAACTAATAAAACTAGAAACATTTATACAAAAATAACAAATTTCATATGTATTTGCACAATAAGACAAGAACCTAGGAATTTTATCATGTACTAGTCCACATACACATGTCATTTATTATTTCGGTAATTCTTGGGACAGGGATTCCCTCCGCGGGACGCTTGCTTGTTGGGCCTGCGAACCGTCCCAAGTAACTTGCCTGTGGCACAAGTGGCCCTGTCTCCACCACACACCGCTCCTCCCTCACAGCCTTGCGGTCACAAGCTCCTAGCCTCCTGCGTCCAGACCCGTACTCAGAGGCCTCTTGCGCGGTCTTGCCTCCGGCAACGATGCCCACCGTCACGTGCCCACGTCCACCCAGCTCCGCCTACCCGTCCCACTTCCTTCTCCTACCCGCACCGCGCCATCCGCCCATCACGGCCGCTCCACTAAGTCAGTGAGACTCCATAATGTATCCTCCAGCAAGCAGGCGAGGGAAAGAGCTTCGTGTGACGTCGCCCTGCCAGCAAGTTGCCCACGCCGCTGTCGCACCGGCTTCCGTGCCGTAGCCGACCTCCACGCTGGCGTTGAGCTCCGCAACGACAAGCCTCCATTCGTCCAAACAATTAGGTGACATTGCACTGAAAGCGCATATTACAAGCCTATGTTTAAAGTGTTTTAGATGTTTCAGATGTATGTTGCAAATATTTTATATCGATGTTGCAAAAGTAGATTGAGATATTACACATATTGCAATGGCTATATACGTACGTTTCAAGTGTATGTTACAAATGTTTCGTTTGGATGTTGTAAAACTCAATTTCGCATATGTATGCAAGTGTTTTAGGTGTTCTCGTATGCATGTGGTAAGTGTTTCATCTTGATATTTGCATATGTTTGCAATGGCTATACACGTGTTTTTAAGTTTGTTTGGGTGTTTTGCAAGTATTTCAGACATATGTTGTAAATGTTTTAGCTGTTTCGAATATATGTTGCAAGTGTTTCATTAAGATATTGCGAAAGTAGATCGGGTGTTGTATATGTTGCAACGTGCGTGAGAAGCGGAGGAGGCGCGCGCGGTCTGGCCGCGCATGCGATGTCCGGGTGGCGCGGGCGGGGCATGTTGGCTCGAGCGTGGGCATGAAATGGAGCCACGCGCAGGGGAAAATGGAGTGCAGCGCGGGTGTGTCCGGACGCGTGCGTTCGTCGGGCGTCCAGGTGCTAGCACTACCGTTATTATTTTGTATGATTTTTTTCTAATTTAAGTTTTTATCTCAACTAGATGAGTGCCTGTGCATTGCAACGGGTGCAACATAAATTGAATGAGACATTTGTTAGCCAAGTCAAAATCAACAATATATCAATTTAATTTTTCACGTGTATTATACCATGATAATGTCTAGAAACACATTCATTATCGTAATGAATCTAAAATAAAAGCTAGGCTTGGAGCTTGTTGTCTGAAAGTTACGACAAACATCAGTTGCCTCAAAGGCTGAAAATTTATTGCTAGGCATCGAATTAAATTTATCCATGCTCTGCCTTGCCCAAAACATGTATACTCGGACTTACAATATCCAGCCCGCATGAGGCATGGCAACAATTCATTTTTTGGGAAAAAAGTATTTGTTCTCAACACGCAACGCAAAGGATGAAGAACGAGATTTGGATTACGATCATGATCATTGTGTGGTGATATTTCAATAAATTCCTTTGTCTTCCCATAATTCTCTTTCCATTTTATTCCATTTTATTTACTTGTCTTCCAGTATATCCATGCGGTGATTATTTGCCTACCGGTGATTCCGTGAGTTTTATTCTATTTTATTTACTTGCCTTCCAGTGTCTGCATGCGGTGATTATTTGCCTGCTGGATATGGATCGCATGAGTATTTTGGTCCTGCCGGGTAGATATTGGCAATCCATATGTTCTAGTTGTAGAGATTAGGAAAAAATATTTGTTATCAACACGTAACGCGAAGGACGACGAACGAGATTTGAATCACGATCATGATCATTGTGTGGTGATATTCCAATAAATTTCTTTCTTTTCCCATAATTCTCTTTCCATTTTATTCTATTTTATTTCTTGCCTTTCAGTGTCTCCATGCGGTGATTATTTGTCCGTCGGTGATTCCGTGAGCTTTATTCTATTTTATTTACTTGCCTTCCAGTGTCTCCATGCGGTGATTATTTGCCAGACGAATATGGATCGCACATGAGTGTTTTAGTCCTGCTAGGTAAATATTGAGAGTCCGTATGTTTTAGTTATAGAGACATAGAAGAGATTATTGCACACGGATATTTTTTTTTGCGACGCACACGGATACATATATGGATGTACCTAGGCTGTGTTTAGTTCACAAAATTTAGGAATTTCTATACTGTAGCACTTTCGTTTTTATTTGGCAATTAGTGTTCAATCATGGACTAATTAGGCTCAAAACGTTCGTCTCACGATTTCTAACCAAACTGTGCAATTAGTTTTTTTCGTCTATATTTAATGCTCCATGCACGTATCGCAAGATTCGATGTGATGGCTACTGTAGCACTTTTTGGAAAACTTTTTGGGAACTAAACGCAGCCCTAGTACTATGCTTCACCGGAGGAGCTCGGAATTTGCATAACATTGGTGGGCCCCAGCTAATAATCGGACGCGACGAACCGGCCACGCTGCAAGCAAACCGGCGCGCTCCTCTTCCAAGCCGGTTCTCGCCTCGTCGTCTCCGGCACGCCACTCCGCAGTCCGCACTCGCCTGCTCTTCCCGGCAGCAGGGGACTTTGGCATTTCACCCATTATGAGAAACAGGTTTCGCAGTTTTACCAGCCCTCAAAGTGGATTCACTATTTTGCCATTATGAAACGTATGCAACCCAATGAAATACATTTGTGGTGGTTTTAGGTCGTGGAAAAAAAAGAAGAGGACTCCTTCCATTCCTACCCCTGGCCGCTGTAACTTTGATCAGAACGGATCCAACGCAAAACGGATCGGCCGTCTCCTCCATCCCCAAGCGCTGGCCTTCCCTCCCCACGCTGCTCCCTCCCCGTGCCGGCGCCGGCGCTGGCCTTCCCCACGCCGCCACCTCCCCTGCCGGCACCGCCCTGCCACCACGTCGCTCCCCTCCCCAGGCCATCCAAGCGCCGCCTCCTCCCTTGCCGGCACAGGCCCGCCCCCACGCCTTCTCCTCCCCTGCTGGTGCAGGCTCGCCCCCACGCCTTCCCCTCCACTGCAGGCGCCAGCCAGCACCGCTCCACTTCGGAGCCGCCCAAATGGATGGGAGCAGCAGTTCGATGGGGGCCATCCAGAGGGCTGAGAGTAGAGTCATTCTCCCTCTTGTCCACTGCGACAAATGCAAATGCTGCATTGTCAAGGCATTGATGGCAAAGACAGAGAAAAACTATGGGCGCATGTTCTACATCTGTTCAACTCGAACGGTTCAATGATTTGTTCCATTTTGTTTGTAATTCATGTGTTGTATTGTTCAAACAATTGAAATTTATTTGCATTGGTGACAGATGGATGGTGGTGGATGTGACTTTTGGAAGTGGCAGGAGGACTATGAGCAATGGCTGGTTGATAACAAGCATGTGCCACCCTCTTATCAGCCTGTTTTTCAGAGCACTAAGATGCCACAACCAGAAGAACAGACCAAGGGAGATGGTGGACAACTAGAGCAGTTGAAGGACCTGACAGGAATAGCTAGAGAGATTGTGTTCTTGCTGAAATGCTTGATATTAGTTTGTGCACTTGTCCTAGTGACCAATTTGTATGGAATTATTAAGAGTGGGTGATGAGTGTGCTTTCTGTACTTGTAGAACTTGTGTGCTGAAATAAATGAATGGAAGTATTAGTGACTTGTATCATGTGTGCTGTGTCATGTGTGTTGAACTGCATCTAGAATGCTTTCCTATACTTTACAGACCATGAGCTACAAAGTTCAGTCCATTGTGTAACCTGGCCATTTGTCATTCTGTACATGTTTCCATTTGTCTGACATAACTGTATAGGAATGCTTTCCATGACTCAATCTGGAATGCTTTGTCAGCCAATCGTTGAACAGGGGTCGCCCTTGTCTGGGCTTCTTCAACTAAGTGAAGTATGTCGGACATGACAGTCTCACCACCAGGTCTTCTAACTTCGACAGTGAGTTTACCATTCAGCACAATAAGATGCTAAACTGAGATGTTACTTGAATTCAGCAAGCCAGATAATGAGATAAGAACAGTTGCTTCATGTTAAGAAAAAACTAAGGCATTTAGAGACATACATACCCCTGCTATCTTTGTTATAGGCATAGGTTCACCTGTCGAACTTGATTCATCAACTGTACTCCTTCCAGCTTTGACAATACCATCTGCTGGGAAACAGAAACTATCACCCATGTCTGTGCATGCTTTACAGCCTGTACTCACCCCAGGTAGAACAACAACAGCATCTGGAATGCTGCAAGAGGGTATCCTGCATCTGGAATGCTTTCCATGACTCCAACTCCAGGCACAACAGCAACGGAAGAACACAATCTCTTGGCAAACTGAAGCACAACAGCATCTGGAATGCATCTTTTGGCAAACAGAAGTAGCAGTCAACTTTATTTTGCATTGTCAAGTACAATACCACATACAACAGACCCTAACAGATTCAGCTCCTGTTGGCATCAGCTTGTTTCTTCCTTGGCATCAGCTTCTTTGCAATTGTCTTCTTCTTTGTTTTTCCTTGGATCTTGCTGGGAGTACTTGTGGCTTCTCCCATCAGACTGTGCATTGGCTGAGAACTTGTTTCTTCCTCCATCAGAAGCGAAAGTTGTCTGACATTTGAAAAAAAAAGTTTGTAAGTAATGAAACAGAATATTGGACATATGAATGAATAACAAAATATTGGACACTTGTACCTTCGTGTCAACCTATTAGGACTATCATGCTGCAGTGTTTCCCTTGTTCTGGTGGGACTGGTGACTGGTGGGTCTTGGACTGGTGGGACTTGGACTGCTGGGACTTGCACTGGTGGGTCTTGGACTGGTGGGACTTGGACTGTTGGGACTTGGACTGGTGGGTCTTGGACTTGGCCACATTCATTATCAGGCTCCCCAGAAACATACTTTTTGGCCCTCTTTGTACGGACCTTAGCATTTTGGCCATACTTAGTTGTATTCGGCCTAGCCTTCCTTTTTGGTGGTTTCTTAGTCCCATTAAGTCTGCACTTGTAACTAGTTTCTCCATGTCCCAATTCTTCACATCTCTTGCATTTCCTTTTCCCTCTAATCAGTTGCCTCTTACCTTTAGCAGCCTCGCTGGCCTCCAATTCAGCCTCTTTGTCAGCTTCATTTGCAGCCTCTTTGGCAGCCTTCTTGGTTTTGCCACCACTGCCTCCTTCCAAACAACCTTTAATTCTCAGTTTCCTGTACCTTCCAACACCTTTTTTAGCAAATGGTGCCTCAACAGGAAAAGGAATATCAACTTTTGGCCACTGTGTCTTATCTGGAAGTGGTTTCATCAGCCTCTTATATGCATTTTTGAACCTCTGCACAGAGTAATAGTCATGAACGAATTCCTCCAACTTTACATCAGCACTTTGTTGGGCTGTTAGCAAGACCAAAGCATGCCGACAAGGCTTTCCAGTGTGCTGCCATTCAAGACAGGTACATTCATGCAATGATGACTTGACAACATGTCTATTATGTGTGCTAGTAGTGTCATGTACTTCTGCAGCAAAACAACCTGCCTTCACAATGGTCAGGTTTCCTAATCCCCTAGTCCTTGCTTTCAGTGTAGTTAGGATAGCAGGTAGGATGTTACCCTCGAGTTTCTCTGAAATCAACCTTCTCTTGTTCCATAATACCATTGACATCTCTCTAATTTTATCAGCAAGCTCAACTACAGGAAGATCCTTCCAATCTCTAATCCAGTTATTAAAAGACTCTGCAAGATTGTTGGTAACATAGTCGCACTTAATTTCATGATTGAAAGCACTTCTCATCCACAACACACTACAAGAAGTATGACCTTCTACGACGATTTTCTCGTGACGACAGCTAAATTTGTCGCTAAGTCATTTTGTTTTACGACGTTATTTGGTGGGAGTATGACTTTACGACAAAAACTATATGTCCGTCACTAAGATCTAGAAGCAATCGTCGTAAACCGAAGGATTTCGATATTATGACGAGTTGCAATTTGTCATGACATGGTAATAGACAATCGTCGCAATTTATGATTTGAATTTTAACATGATAAGCTCAACTTCACATATAATATTTTGAATTACAATTTTCTTGAATTATCCAAACAACATTGGATGGAGAAACGACTAAAACCAAATGTTCTATATCTCGATGAGATCAACAATATCTAGACTACTAAATAAAAATATCATCTATTTAGTCTCAAATGACTTTGAGGTGGAGTGATTAGGGGTGCTACACGTGAGGTTGCAAGTTGGAGGTTCAAATCCCATCAGCCATACGCGTGTATTTTTCGCGCGAAAAATACGGCGACTTGCTCGCGGCTATGAGATTTCAATATTTTTTCTTTTCCAACCTTAATTTTTTTCTATTCTAAAAAAGAGCCCATTAGGCCCAGCAGCTTAATAAACCTTTAATTTTTGTATGTTCTAAAAAACAGGCCATTAGGCCCAGCAGTCTCACTAAACCCTAGCTCTCTGGATCCCAAAGCAAAAAAAAATCATCCGCCGCTACTACGCTTGCATCTTCTCCCGCCGACTCCGGGAGCAAAAAATTCATCCGCCGACGCCAAGCGCAAAAAATTCATCCGCCGGCCACCATTCTTCTCCCGCCGATGCCTTGCGCTCCCTCTTTCTCCCGGTGAAAACTGTCCCAAAATTTTCTCCTGCCGCCGTCTATTTCTATCCCGCCGGCGCCACATGCTTCCTATTTCTCCCAAATCTAAATCGCCGCCCCTCACTCCGCCCGCTCGCCTGACCCCGACGCAGCAGGGCGCTGCCCCCTCACTCCGCTCGACCCGAGCAGGCGCCGCCCCCCACTCCTCACGCCTACTCAAGCAGCAGGCACCGTCCGTCAGAAGGTGCGACCCCCCTCGCTCCCCCGGCAGTAGCCGTGACCCCCTCCCCCCACTCCACACGCCACTTCGAAAGGTGGGAGCACCATGGCTCCTGGTCGGAAGGTTGGAGCAAGCAGCCAGCAACTAAGAGGTAAACAAACTCCTGAAAATCTGTTGAAATTTTTGAGTTACTGTTAGGATTTTCAGTTGCTTGTTGCATGAACTTGTGTAGTGCCGTAGTGGTAGTACCCTTTCATCCTTTATCTCTGATTTTTGTGGGATTTAAGTGAATCCCCCAGTTCTAGGTTTGCCTCTACTTTTTAGCGTAGTGAATCTACTCACCATGTATGAGGAAGACAATGGGAAAGGTTCATCGTCTACCATCTTTATGTTATAAACGATAGGCAATATAGAGATGGAAAACCTAATAGGCGACGATCCGTACCATGGGGGGGCTCCCCCCCCCCTGCACCCCCAGGCGTCCCTAGGTGCAGCAGGGAAACATGATGGGCTAATTTCAGCCTCTGCTTCACTTCGGCCCAAGCCTCCCGGCAACGGGCCTCGCTTCGCTCCGGCAGAAGTTAGCCTTTATCTTGTACATAACTGAATTTTGATCACAACTCAACACTTTATTTGTCTTAAGACCTTATCACTGAAGAATTGCTAGAAATTTCCCAATCAAATGATTTTGTTATTCAATAGTCCCCTTTTCCCCGTGTATCCTCTTGTTAAATTGTAAATGTAGTCCATACAATTGCAACACAGCAATTATAATGGGCACAGAAAGAACAGAACCCATCCTTATTATCTGCAGGTTAACAGCAGTTCAGATCATCCAAACTAAGATAAAACAGAATGTATAAAAAACATATTTTGAACAATAATTAGTTGTATGAAATTATCCATACATGAACATGGAGTGAAATGATCAGTAGAGCGAAGCTTGAGAAAAAGTGGTACGGTGTGAGTGATACACTAGAGAGTTGCATTTAGGAAGCATGTGTTCCCCATATTGCTAAGACCAGCTCCCTGCACATGGGAAAATTTTGCAACACGATAAAATTGTGATAAGTCCTTAAGGATGTCTATAAAGTATAGAACTTAGCACAGAAGATATTACATACCACAGATTTAGGTTGCCTTCTATAAGATACGGACAAAGGAAAATGCATATCTTCAGCATCACAAGTTTCACCAATCTATTGAACAAAGACCAGCAATGCAAATGACTTGATGTAAGGAAGGATCGAACATAAAATGTGATTAAGACAATAAAAGGCTTACATTAGAGTTGCATTGCTTGCTGTTAAGGGGTAACACTTGCTGATTATCTTGCATTGCCTTTTTTTTGTCCCAAGCTAATCAGAGGCAATCTAGATATGAAAGATAACAAAAGCCATCAACAAAGTGGGTAGAAAGGAAAGAAAGGAAATGGTATAGAAACAATAATAGTACGAGAAACTAATGGCATAGGTCAAGGTTCAGGCACATGGGTGGCTATAGGAATGTCATGTATGGAAATATAATTGCAGATCAGCTGCATGTATCATGAATTGTACATAGTCATTTAAGTTTCAAATTTATGCAAAGTTCCACCTCATTTTCCCACTATTAGTCTCTCAAAGAAAACCTTAATTTAGCTTAACAGCAACCTTAATTAGTTAGTTTTGCTTCGTACTAGTGGCTGTGTCAGGATTGTGCACACTTTTCATTTTTTATAAAAGTATAAGAGAACAGAACAAGTATATACATGAGGTTCATGAGATGATTTTGCAGATAAAAACTGGCAAGCTGAATGCTTTGTACCATTGATTGTTCCATTTCCATGACATCTTGCACCAAACTAACTTCCTTATTGATTGAATGTGGTGAACATGAATTGTCTTCCCTGTCCAATGTACCAGTAAGCAAATATTACTATCAGAAGAGCCCAAACAAATTCACTAGAGCCATTAAGTTTTAAAGTAAGTTCTAGGGGAAAGGGCACACCTCAGGTTGTGGTTGCTTGCTTCCAAGGGGGGCAGATGCGGTTAGGTTCTGTTCATCTGCCATTGAGTTCAAGCCACTCTGTAGCAGTGTATGGAAGTGATTAGTATCTGCTGATTCATCAATTTTTGCAATGATTAAAAATCATGTTTTTGTTCCTGGTGCTTAATCACAGTTTGTTCTATTTCTAGCTAATTCCTTTTTTGTGCATCTTGGTCTGTATCATATTTTCAGATATCACTTATGTGGCTTGTAGTCTGAATCTAACAGATAGATCTCATGTTAATATTGTCCTAATTTAGGATTAACAAGGCATCATAATTCACATGAGTTCTGGGGCAACGTATTGTTCCTTGATAACAGTGGATGATCTTGGGATCATTTTTTCATCTTTCAGAATTTTTTGAAAGCTCGGCTTAGATAAATCAATCTCTGTTTGTCCTAACTTGATGCATCCTTCGCTGGATCAGTAAGCTACCTGATGCTAGAGAGCCTATCCAGCAGCAGCAGCATACAGTTAGCTTATCTCTGTAATCCAGCAGCAGCAACAAAGATTCTAGAGCCTGTCCAGCAGCAGCATATATGTAGGCTCTTGGGTTTTACAAAGGCATATAATCTCATTAAATTCCAACCTTCTAACTATTCTCAAATGATTTTTACAGAGGCGCCTATTACTGAATATGAGCGTTCAAGGAATGAAGAAATAATGAAAAACAACCAAGAGCTGGAGAGGCTTGGTATCAAGACATTAGTGCCCATAGTGAACAATACATCTATGGAGAGAAAGGGTGAAGACAATGAAGTTTCTGGATCGCAGTATACATGTCAGGAGAGTGAGGACTGTGAAGATGAGGAGGTTATTAGCAAGGTACCAATTCTGCTTGTTTTTTTGCCTAATGAGGCTTTGTAGGTTGCTGGTTGTAACTTTTTCCTTGTATTATGTAGGCCATGCGGAGGAGCATTTTGTCAAAAAATACCATCAGGAATATTGTCGGAACAAGAGGCTCAAAGAGAGTCTCCATGCCACCTGTTGGACAAGAGCAAACCACTAGAATGACTAGGCAGAGGATGAGGGAACTATCAACTGAGGAAGGTATCCATGGTACAACTACAAATGCACAAGATGCATTGCTTGCTGTTGACTATTCTACACAAGATGATGAGCAGATTCAAACAGGCTTTGAAGGCAAGAAAACATTGCTCCTCTCCAAGAAATATGATTTGCCTATTTTCATGAAAAATTTATGATGTGCGCTAACCGTGAAAAGCTTATTATTTTCAGGTGAACCAAGTGATAACTTGATTACTCAACGCAGCAGGGGCAGAAGTATGGGCAGAGATTTGGACAGGATATGCCATGGTTTAAACTATAAGATGCCGTTGGTTATTGCTAAAGGGAAAAGAAGGCCAGAGGCACCCATGCAAGCTGCAAAGCTTGCATCAGAGGGAGGTATTATATTGAGGCAACACATACCAATATATACACACTGGAAGGAGTACAAGAAGGAGTACAAGAACGATGAAAATCCTTTTAAAGACTACATGGGAAAGATGGGTGTAAGTAGAAGAAAGTCTTTTCAACAACACAATTAATGTTCTCTTTTTTGTTATGGTTTGAATGCCTCTTTTTCTAATCTACGTGCTCTGGACATGCTCTTCACTAGATCAAATTTACCATAGACCCTAAAGACAAGGAAGTAGAAGCTGCATGCTTTGATTTGCTCAAGACTGGGCAACGACAATTAAGGCACAAGCTAAAGAGGGCTTACTTTGATGGAGTACCTGCAAATGAAGTGAGAACAACATCTCCGGTGAGGAGTATGACTGATGAACAATGGATTGCACTCGTGGAGCTATGGTCAAGCCCTAAGCATAAGGTATAGAGTTCCTTCCATTCATTCTTGGGCATGCTTGGTTTCTCTAGGAGTACATCAAGATATTTAATTAGATATGTATGTGCATTGTTCTTTTTTTTAAATGTCCAGTACGTTGCATGAAAAAACTTCCAGTTGTTGTTATATAATGTAAATTGATTCTTGTTTGCCGCATTATTTTACTTTACTGTTCTGAGTCATTTACGCAACATTCATACTATGATATATCTTATAGGAAAGGTGTGTCAAAAACATTGAGAATCGTGGGAAAGTTCGGTTCGCTCAAAGGACAGGATCTAGATGCTTCATTGCGCACACCCATGTCCTGGTAAGATACAAAACATTATATGTGTGTGTTCAATGTTTATTCTGTGTTGAACTATTTTGTAGATTCTAAACTAACATTTACAAATTGTTTGCATGTTAATTCAGAAACAAAACAAATATAAAGATGTGGCGCCCACTGCAATCGATCTTTTCAAGGAATTACACTGCAGCAGCAAGACCGGTTTTTGTGAGCCTGTGAAGGAAAATATTGTAAGTACATGTTCTAAATGGACTGTTCTAGACCTGATAAGGTTGCAATATATCCTAATGACAACATAGTAGCATTGATAGGAAGTACTACTACCAGAATTTAGTCTATCCATGACAATGAAATATGCAAACCATGTGTATCTGCAAAACTAAAATTTGGATGGAATTATTTCTGGAAGTTCAAATCATCGAGCCAAAACTAAATTGAGCCGTACTCTAGAATTTATTTATTATAACTGAAGTGGCCAAAGGTTCATAGCAGAAGCAGGTCTGCAACCTACAAAACTTTGCATACTTTTAGTAGTGTCCTTCAAGCAGCAGGTCTGCTGGTTTGTAGCAGCTAGCAGCAGGTCCGCAGGTTTGTAGCAGCATCAGATAATTAGCTATGTTGCTATATGGATGTTCTTCTAGTAGTGTCAATGTGTCATTGAAGTAATGTCCCAGAGTGAACTAATGTAGTATGTTTTTCATGCTGCCATAATTCAGAATTGCATAAAAAAGTATACAGGAGGGCTATCCGGTTATGCAACTATTTTGAACTAATGTTGAGAGTATGAGAACAAACCTCATTCAAGAATTCTCGGATTCCCTGATAGGAGTCGTTTGTGAGAAGTTTGACTGCAATCTCTCTCCCATCAGCCAGCTTCCCATAGTATACTATGCCAAAGCCTCCAGAGCCAATTCTTCTCTCAAATTTGTCTGTAGCATCTTCAATTTCAGATAAAGAAAATCTGTGTGCTGATTCTGTAGCTACTTCACTAAAATATGAACCAAGTTTTTTTGCTGGTGCTGCAATAACAACAGGGTCTGGAGATGGCAAAAGAATCACTGCATGCCCTTTCCCTAGCATAATATCGATATACCAATTGAGCTAAAGAGTGTGTACCTTCATGAGATTTCTTCTTTCTCCTACATGTAATGAAATAGCATCCAATAGCAATACCCAGTAGCTCCAATCACCACACATATAACAATTATGGTGTGGCTAATGCCATTGCTTACTATGTGAAGGCCACTGTTGCCTGAGAAGCTGCAGCCATATAACAATTTAGAATGGAAAAACATGAGCAACAAAATTATCCGTACTAGTTCTAGCTTGTTTTCTCATCAAATGTAGTATGTTTTTCTATTCAGTCAGTGATTGCTTGAATTTTTTCCATATTTGTATACTAACTATAATGCAAACTATTTTTCTTAACATGTTAGGACCAAATGGATACCATGATGGCTCAGCCTACACCAGAAGGGGAACAACCAAAGACTCCTGCTGAAGTTATTGCTCATGTTTTGCCATCAAGTAAATTTCTTCGAAATGTTGGCCTTGAGACAACAGTCCCCAAGAGAAGCGCTACCGCTGCTGCACGTGTACAAGAGTTGGAGGCTGAAGTTGCGGTAGAGAAACAAGGTGCTGCAACACTTAGAGACCAACTTCATGGTCAATAGGATGAGTTGGAAGTGTTGAAGAAGAAGGTTGAGGAATCAGAGGAAGCAAGGGAGAAGCAGGCAGAACAAATTGAAAATTTGAAGAAACAAGGAGAGGAAACCAATGCTCTTCTTCGTCTGTTGTTCACCTTGAACAAGGACTAGGTCACTCCTTACCCTTTTATCCTACTGATCATGATGCATGACCTAAACATGGCTTGGATATGTGGCTGTTTATTTATTTTGGTACATGGCTTGGACCTGGTAATGGTTTGCATCTGGTTGTCTATTTGGTAATGCCTTGGATATGTGGCTGATGATTTTGCCACTTGGTTGGATCTAGTAGTGACTTGGACATGAGTTTAATGTATTTTGGGTTGAGTTTGACGTGTCAAACTATTTGAACATGTAACTCTGAATGGATCTACGATGTAATGGATGTGAGCACTTTAAATTTGCTTGATGGTTGTCTATTGATTTCTATCTGCAATGCTGTGATGGGTTGTATATTGTTCAATGGACTTCAATGTGTATTGTGAGCTGCAATGTGCCATGTCAAAACCTGCCGCATCATATGACAACAACATTTTACGACGATTTTTTTGTCCTACGTGGCACATGTATAGTCATCTAAGGTTAATTTTTTTTGTGATGTTTTCTCTACATGATAACGACGAAAATTGAACGTCGTAAATCAACGACGCATGTATGATCGTCGCAAAATTACGACGATAATATTAGTTTTGTCGCAGAACACCTTTAGCTACGGGGAATAAGCGACGAATGCATTTTCGTCGTGCATTCGTCGTAAATTGTGAAATACGACATAATTTTCACTTTCTGCGACATAAATGGAACGTCGCTGAAGGTCATACCTCTTGTAGTGACAATTTGTGGTGGTTATGCAGCCATTCTAATACTTCAGGGCAAGCTATCACAATTTCATTGAAGAAATATTGGAAAACTTCAGGCCTATATGTCCTTGCTGCAGGATATATTTTTGAAAAAAATATCTCCACCAAATCTTTTTATGAAATTCTGCATTAGATGCCTAAAGCATTCTCTATGCTCAGCATTAGGGAAGACATCTCTAACAGCTTTCTCTAAACCTTTGCATGCATCAGTGCAAATAGCAAGTAGTGGTAGGTTTCCTATTGCTTTGTGTAGCTGAGTCATGAACCATGTCCAGTTATCTATTGTTTCCCCATCTATGAAACCAAAAGCAACAGGGTACATCCAATCATGACCATCTATTGCAACAGCTGCAGCCAAATGTCCATTCCACCTACCATTAAGTGCAGTTGAGTCTACGCTCGGATAAGGCCTACAACCCTCTAAAAAACCCTCAATGCAAGGACTTAATGCACAAAAAAAAATCTGTGAAAGTAAACCTTGCCATCTACCTCCTTTAAGTCAATTTCAATCACACTACCTGGTGACCGCTTCAATACCTCTGCCCTCCAGCTGAACAACATTTGGAAGCTGTCCTCCCAGCTGCCAAATATTTCCCTCAAGGCAATATTCCTTCCCCTCGCCACTGTGTCATAGTGAATTTCACACTTGTGTTTCTCTTGTAGCTTCTTCTGCAGTTCTTTAGGGCCCATGTTGGGAGTCTTCTTAAGGAGGTGAATAGCCTTTGATGCTACCCAGCCACGTGTTGGAGTGGTGGTCTTCCTCCTTGCACTAGAAGAGCATGTATGCCGAGAAATCAAGCATGTGACCTGCAAAATACCAATGAATTAGATATTGACCAGCAAGAAAAAAATGTAGAAAATTGTTAGCCACTAGTTAAACACCTTAATGGTTGTCCCATCAGGTTGCCTCCTTCCAACAATATGCCACGGGCAACCTTCTGCATTGCAGTCCCCAATGTACCGTTGTGGCTCAGATTTCACTATGTGCAGCTCGAACTCCTCATTTATTGCAAACTGCCTCATAGCCAATCTGAATTCTTTCATGTTAGGGTATACAGTGCCAATGTCCATACAAGGGTTGTTTGGGTCATAGACTAAGATTCTCTCCCCTAGCACATGATCATCAACAGGAATGGCAGCCCCAGCTGTGTCAATCTCCTCCTCAACAGTGGCATTCCTATTTTCAGGCCCGTTTTCCATCTCTGTAGAAGCCTGCTGCTCTTGAGATCGATGTTCATCCTCCTCGGTTCTCAAACCCAACAGACGAAATAATTGATCCTCATCAATTACTTGTTGCCTGCCCTCACCCTCATCATCATTTGTGTCAGCAATATGCAGGTTGTCCCAATCAACACCTCCATAATATTCTATAGCCAATGCATTGCCACTAACATCACCACATCCATGGTCTACAGCACAAGTGTCTGCTACAGAATCTAATCTAAGCTCAGGCTCCACATCGAGCCTGGATAAAGCGAATGCAAGAAATGTAGTTAAATTTCTATTTGAACAACTCTATCGGCGTTTCGAACTATGTTCGTGGACTACAAATACAAGAGAGAGAGAGAGAGAGTGCATACTGAGGAATTAGATCACTCCAACTGCAATCCATGGGGGGGCGCCAGCTTAGGGGACACGTCGGCTGGGGACGCACCGGCCTGGCGCGGCAACCTAGGCGCAGGCCTGGCCCACGGCCTAGGGCCGAGTTGAGGCTTGCCTGGGGCGGAGGCGGTGCTTGGATGGCCTGGGGAGGCGGCAGCGCTTGGATGGCCGGGAGGAGGCGGGAGGCGGCACCTGGATGGGCGGGCGGAGGCGGGACGAGGTAGGGAGGGGAGCGGCGCGGTGGCAGGGCGTGCCGGCAGGGGAGGGGAGCGACGTGGTGGCAGGGCGGTGCCGGCAGGGGAGGTGGCGGCGTGGGGAAGGCCAGCGCCGGTGCCGGCACGGGGAGGGAGCGGCGTGGGGAGGGAAGGCCAGCGCTGGGGGATGGAGGAGACGGCCGATCCGTTTTGCGTTAGATCCGTTTTGATCAAAGTTACAGCGGGCAGGGGTAGCGATGGAAGGAGTCCTCTTCTGTTTTTTTCCATGACCTAAAACCACCGTAAATGTATTTCAGCGGGTTGCATAAGTTTTATAATGGCAAAATAGCGAATCCACCTTGAGGGGATGGTAAAACTGTGAAACCCGTTTATGTGAAATGCCGAAGTCCCCGGCAGCAGCGGCCAGCGGAGGCCGGCGAGTGTATCTACGGAAGAGCGAGGTACGTTGACGCGTGGGAGCCGCTCATATCCCCTCGATTTCCATTCTGTTCTCTGGCATCTCATTTGCTTCCCCTTCAGCAACACCGGCGCCCACCGCCTGTTCGACGGAATGCCTCCGGGCCGCGAGGACAAGAGACTCAACCCGACGGCCGCGGTGAACGGCGGCGGGGACTTCCTCAGCAGTCTCCCGGAAGGGATCCTTCACCACGTGCTCTACTTTCTGCCGCCACATGAGGCGGTGCGCACGTCCGTGTTCTCCGGCTTCTGGCGCGCCCTCTGGAGGTCGATGACCGCCCTGCGCATCTCCGACGACGGTAGGTGGTCCTCTGCGGCGGATTTGAACACCTTCGTCAACAATCTGCTCCTCTTCCGCGACCGCTCCCCTCTGCGGGAGTTCGAATTCTATACCTATTTCCATCCCCAAATGCAATCTGATGAATACAAGGATAGTGATGAGGTTGTCCGATACGTCGACATGTGGATCCAGCACGCTTTCATGTGTGGCGTTCGAGTGCTCAAAGTCATTGGCATGTCCTTACCCAGACCCATGGTGCTAGTCAATGTGCCTCTCATCGCCAAGCACTTGGAGACCCTGCAGCTTTGGTCTGTATTGCTGGATGGCTGCTCTATGGATTTCTCAAGATGTGAGAGGTTGGAGGATCTTGTTTCGCTTGAACTGTATGGAAACAGAGGCTTGACACCTTCCCTTGAAAGCATGCCACTGCTTGTCACAGCACTTGTCAGACTTGGTCCGACTACGGCTCTCAAGGATCTTGATGGCAGCCAAACGTGTGTGCTTCTTGAAAGTTTGTCCAATGTTACAGATTTGGAGTTGGTAGCTGAATCTAGAGTGGTACATTTATTTCTACCCTATCTTCTAGTATCTGTTCTGGCCAACTGCAAACTCATGCAGCATTATTGGCATTGCATATTTAGAAAAAATGTCTTCTCTAAGTTATTATTTGCTTCAAATGGAACCATGAAGAATACCTAGTCTGCAGGGTGTAGTGTTACAGGTTTACAGCCCATGTTCTTGGAACTGCTCATCTTGGATTTGGAATCTGAAAATAGCTGATGCTCATGCATGCTTATTTCTACAGGACTTCCAAGAACATGTATATTTCTGTGCCAGTAAAGAGAACCCTGTAAAAATGAGAAGTGATCTGTAGCCCTATCAAGTGTTCCTCTTCACTTAATGTCTTTTATACAGAAGATTATATGCTTTCTTCTTCATTTTCTCTTGGTTTTTTGTAAGTTGTAATGTTTCAAGAAGGTGTCTCTGATGGGTATTCTGTGTCTCTGGGTGTTGTACGCAACTTTATAGTTTTTAAACTTCTGTAGACGAGTTGTTTCAAGAATCTGAATATTTGTATAGGAGGAGGTTTCTGTGTGTGATGAATCTTAGATTCCAGTTCATTATTGATTAATTCCGCTTTGAAAGTCTAATTAGATATTTTTAAACCTTTGCTCAGACTATTTTCAAGCAAGATCTGAAATGTTGCCCTGCATTTAACAAGTTAAAGACTTTGATACTCAGTGATTGGGTGTTGGGCCATGACATTCGTGCACTAGAAGTTATCCTCCAGCATGCTCCAATTCTCGAGAAGCTCATTCTTCAACTTTCTGATATATGACCTCACTCTTTGTCTTTATGATGTACTGTGTATATGCAGTTTATGTTAGTTGACATCTTTCTGAACTTATCTTGCGTGATTAATTTAGGTAAGATACTTTTATCTGATACAGGATCATAACTACGAAATTGAATCTGATACAGGATCATAACTACGAAATTGAAATGGAAGAAAGTTGCAGTCTGGTGCAACAATTTCTGCCATCTGAGCACCTCAAAGTATTTGAAGTTAGATGTAGAAAGGATGATGAAATGGTTCGCAAGTTTGAGAAAATGTTGAAGGCCTGTGGCATAACTTCTATTACATTCAGTTTACAGGAGCCCGACAGTTAATTCACATGTAAGTTAGATACTAATATCCACCACACTTCTTATGTTACTATATGCGCTTTACATCAATTCATGTGCTATAATGCGAGCCGTGAAGTTCTTGGAGGAACTAAGTATTATGTTTAAATGTTAGAGTTGGTTGAACATGTGAACATTTAAATCCTCACGTCTGCTAACGAAAAGACTTAAGTGGTCTTAGGCATTTGTTAGCACCTATTATCATGAATGACATCTACAGAGGTGTTCAGTTTTATAGAACTAGATTCTGTGCACTAGTTTTGAGCTGAGTATTATTATTTGAACAACACTACTTATTTAGCATTGGTTTATGGAGGTGGCGAGATACATATTTTAACGAGATATGTAGAGTTCTGGAAATATCCATGTTGAATAAGAAAATAATTCCACTTTAGACCAATTTAGTCTAGGGACAAGGGGAAATACATTTGATTGATCTGAAGCAGCCGATACATTCCTTTTACAGTTTTTTGTAACTTTACAGAGCTGTTATATTATTGGTTTTTGAATTGGTATAACTTGCACCTTCTATGCCATGAACATGAGCTTGATGTCTAACAAAAGCACATAGCATTGTGGATGTACAATGGCTTGCAGTTACTTTTTTTTCCTTACTTTTTAATTTACATTTTCCAGAAATTACTATGTTCGAGTATCTCCAATCACGAATGGAGCTTGAACTTGAAATTTAGTGCTGGACTAGTTGTGGAATGTGGACACATCAATAACAGAATCAAATTTTCACTAACTTTCACATTGATTTTTTTCCTCTATAAACTATTATAGGGCGTGTAGGGTTCCTGTGGCTGTTGCCAAATGTGTATAAGATGTGATATAAAGTCTGGTGATAAATTTTTTGTGGTGGTTTCATACATTCTGTCCACTACAATAAACTTTTCTCTCCCTTTAGTACCATATCAGTAAATGGTTTTGCTTACTTCAGTGTCTAATTTTGCTTCAACTTTTTCCAACTTACTAGTTCTCTATGTTCAACTTGTACTTTGCTGTTTCAAGTCATTACTTCAATGCAGATTTCAAGTGCCTCCTTTTTGTTTGATAATTGTTTTGTACTGCTTTTAGTCCATAATCGCTTATGTAACTCTTTGATACTTGTTTTGATTCGCTAATTTAGTGCTCTGAGTCGGTGCTTTGTTGCTACGATGCTGGTGATTTTTGTCATTCCCTAGTTTTCACTGGGCGCTACTTTTCAGTGATCAGGATTCTTCAGTAGAGGAAGGAATTATCTGATAAGATTTCAGTTAAAACAATAAGCTTGAAAATTATCTGATAAGTTATCACTGTAGATATGAATTAGGTGGGAAATGACGAAATTGTATTTTAGTGGCACAAGGCTATTCGTGCAATAGGAAAATTTTGGTTGAAATTCTTGTTGATAGTAGTGCAGCCAGTTTCACTAAAATATGTCCAACTTGCATGCTAGCCTAGGTGAACTTATGTAGGAGTGACACATAAAAGTTCCAATCTGTGCAAATTTTAGGTACAGAAAAATCTCGCAACCCAGACTGTACCATTACTTAGCCTGAAAATAATGGTTACCGACATTTTTCAGAATGCCTTTTGACATGCAAACTTAGAAATTGACCACTTCATGGCTTGTTCCTGCACAGACACCGTGGCTCCACCCGTACAATTCAAATTTCCTTTTCCAGCAACTGAATATTCTGATATCATATATGCCTCTCATAATTTATTATGATTTTTCATGTTTGTGCAGACCTCAGCTTCAGGATGCGCAAGGTTGATTTTGCTGTAATGGGTCTGTACATTCTCTCTTGAGCACCCAGAAAGTTGTGGCTTGGGTTTGGATGAAAGAGATTGTTTGCTGAAGCTTACAAAATGGAGCTTTGAATTGATTATCAGCATGTTTGTTTCGGCTGAATTGGCTTATAAGCCATGGCTGTTCAAGCCATGGATTATAAGCCAGATACAAGCGAATAAGCCGAAACGAACAGACTGTATATTCCCTACTTGGATGTGACCCGATTTAACGACACTATTCATCATATGCTTTTCGCTACTCTGCAGTTGTAGTTTTGCAAGATGAACCTCTCGTCTCCTGTGTTGAGAGCCAGAGAGCGTCTTCACCCCCGCCCCCACTTGCCTTTTCACGAACGTGCACACCTGATGGTCTTGCAAGACATTTGTCCTTCGTTCTATCATGTAATGCTTAGGTATGTCAGCTTGTTGTTATGGGCAGGCTGGGGTCAGCACTTTGTGAAGCTTCATTTCCGTTGGCGCCACATCTTTTGCATCCAAGTGGTGATACATAACTGATGATTTTGTAGCTCTTTTTTTTTGTCCCCTGAAAAACTTAGATGTTGCCGAGAAAACTTGTAGATCCACGAGAATATAATGATGAAATTCATGATCTTAATTTTTTTTTGTCGCAGCTATAATTTGCATTTAGGGTAACAAGCATACTGATAGGTATTTAAAATTAGTTTCATCCCCATTTAAAACTACCATAAATCAGCCAATTTGCTAACTTGGCAAGGTAATTATGGAGAGAGGGAGAGAGTTTCATTAAAATGAAACCTAGCCATCATGGTTACCAACGCGAATGAAAATAGATGAACTTGTGCTAGGACTCAATGGTTTCATCCTCACGCGTTCCCAAATCTTGTGCACCTTTTGCTGCTCCCCACCCAGAGCGCCAGTGCCACTATTTTAGTGTAGTTTTCCTTTTCTCACGGGTAACCGAAAACTAACGTTCCGTTCGTTTGGCTTATAAGCCGTACATTTTCAGCCAACGAACATTATTTTTCTCTCACAGCAAATCAGTCAACAATACTTTCAGTCATGTCTTATCAGCCAAGCGAACAGGGCATAAGATGACAATGACATATGCTACTCTAGATTCACCAAGCCACACCTCTAGGTTGTACCACACTGTCGACAGAATATGCTCGGCAGTCCTCCGATGGGTATCCCACAAAGGTAGATTGATCGGCAGAGGAGCGTGAGATCAAGAACAAGAAGGCAACAGAGACACACGAGTTAGACAGGTTCAGGCCGTCAGTATGACGTAATACCCTACTCCTGTGGTCTGTTGGTTTGTATTAGCTATCGTATGATATGCCGTGATTTTGGAGGGGGTCCCTGCCCGCCTTATATAGTCCGGAAGGCAGGATTACAAGTCGGTTAGATCTAAGAGATAACCGAAAAGTAATAACTGATTACAGGAATCTTGAGATCATACATATCCTAACAGATCTCGTAGTATCTTCTGGATATCTTCCCGATGTCTTGCGGGAGGCGCCGAGCAGAATCGTGCCCCTCAAGGCTTCGTCTTGTGGGCTGGGCCACCCCTAGGGGCGCAGCCCATGTGGCCTGCCGTGGGTATCCGGGGTCGTACACCCCATAGCTAGTCCCCGAGCGCCTTGTACCCGTTGCGCAACACCATCTTGAGCTCGTCGAGCAGGTGCGAATAACACCGAGCAGTCAAACTCATGGTCCAATCACCGTGATGAATTGCCGAGCAGCGTGAACCGTCGCCGAGCAGCGTGAACCGTCACCGAGCAGCATGACCTGTCGCCGAGCAATATGACTTGTCGCTGAGCAATGTGAACCGTCGCCGAGCAGCATGACCTGTCGCCGAGCAGTGTGAACCGTCGCCAAGCAGCATGACCTGTCGCCGAGCAGTGTGACCCAAGTACGGTTTGCCATAAGGGTGTAAGGAGCTCAAGTTCATAATCGAAAATTTCTTCGCAGTGGACCAAGTGTGCCCACTTAGAGTCCGAACAAAGTAGCAGGAGTCAATCTTCTTCTATAGGCATGTACTCTTCGAGAAAAAATTCCACACACTCACCGCGAGGTGAAGTGTGCCCACTTAGTCCCCGAGCCTGACAGCAGATGATGTAGCCATGTGGTGCCAGGGTCAGAAACTAAAAGAATAGTAGAAAAACCAGCCGAGCAGGCAGCCAGTCCCCGGGCGTGGCCCACAAAGAGACAAAGCACATTCAACGCAAGGTGAAGTGTGCCCACTTAGTCCCTGAGCCTGATAGCAGATGATGTAGTCATGTGGTGCTAGGGTCAAAAACAGAAAAACAATCAAAGACCAGCAGAGCAAGCAGCCAGGCCCCGAGCTGCAGGCGAAGACATCGGAGAAATCAAACCGTGGAGAAAAAACCGGAGTAACGGCTGTAAAGTGTCGGTTACCGAATCTCAATAAATGGCGGAGAAGTCGGCGATATTTTGGCGAGTGGCAACTGATGGCATCGATAAATGAGCGACATGGGCTGCGGTTGCGTAGAAGCCCAGGTAACGGCCCATATGCCGCATCGGAGAAATCGGAGCGGCGCAGATCGCGGGAACGGTTCCCAAAAAACCCTTGAATGCGGGATGGTGGGGAAAATCCTATCTAATAGTGCAGCCGCATACCCCGTTCCCACCTTTTCCACTTCATCTTCCTCCTCATCTCTTGCTCCGCCGAATCCGCAACCACATTTGCCTCCGCCGCCAAACCCTAGCCAGATCTGAGAGATGGCGCCGAAGAAAGGAGCTGCGAAATCAAAGAAGACTAGTCCCAGGGAGACGAACGCCGTGGCCCGACGCGACGAGGAGTGGGTGCCGTCGCAAACAGGAGAAGCGAAGCTAAACTGATTGGTGGAAGCCGGCGTTCTCCTCGACCGCGCTACCGCTGGATGGCGGCCAGCCCTCGGTGAGTCCTTCCCAACACCCCATACTGACGAAGCAGTGGTATTCGAAGACTATTTCTAGCGCGGGTTAGGATTTCATGTTCACCCATTTCTGAGGGATCTGTTGGAGCTCTGGGGATTACTCTATGCAATCTCCACCCCAATACCATTTTGCACATCTCAATCTTCATCTATTTTTGTGAGGCATACCTCGGAATCCTACCCCACTTCAATCTTTTCCGTCACCTATTCTGGCTGAAGAAGAGAGGCGGCGCTGGTTCCAAGGTGGTCGGCGGGGTGTATCTCTAGCTACGGGATGGAATGGCAAGCGAATACCTTACCGTACCGCTTAACACGTCATTGAAGGGGTGGAACACCAGGTGGTTCTACATGAAACAAAGCCACCCAGTGGTTCGCTGTAACGCCGACCACATCCCAGAAAGCTAGAGGAGTTGGTCAGAGCTACCGAGCAAAGATGATATGGAGCAAGTGAATGAACTCCTCGGCTTAATAAAAGGCGTGAAGACCAATGGCGGATTGGTGGCGGCAAGTTTCATAGTGCGCCGCGTTCAGCCCTGTAAAGAGAGGGCGCACCCAGGCTTTGAATTCAAAGGGGAGACCGACGGTACCCGAGAGAGGCCAGAAATACTGTCTAGGAACGTCGTTGAAGAGCGGACTACCGAGCTGTTCGCTCTGCTGGCCTCATTCAGGTTGTCAGGGTACACAAAGCCCTTCAACTGTAAGAATCTGCCTCCTCAGGTGAATATCCCGACTATGTGTTTCTGAGAAGTTGTTTTTATATGTTGTCATTGCCGAGCAATAAACTGATCCTACTCATGTGAAGATCCATTCGCAGGACAGGGCAGTGTATTTCTCGGGCGTGCCGAGAAACGATTGGCCGCCGACAGTAGATGCACGACCACCACCTCAACCTGAAGAAAGCTCCGTTGGCATTTCCTCGGAGTCTGGAGGTATGGATGCTGGTCGGACGAAGAGTCCTCCCCCGGTGTCGGCGAAAATCTGGGGGAAGAGACCGGCGGCAGATGAGCCGACCCAGAAGAAGAGAAAAACAGTGGCTACTGCTCCCCGCAAACTAGGCGGCATCACTCTTGGCGATGATCAGACCAATCATACATGAAGGACCACGGTGTTCGATTAGTCTGACGACGATGAAATTCTCACGGTTCCTCCCCCGAGCACGAAAGAGCCTCCACGTAGCCCACGCGCTGGGGAGCAAACCGGGGTAGGCGAAGAAGTCTGTGAGGCACCGATGAGGAATGTCCCTGAGCAGCGGGGGGAGGGAATTTCTGCGCAGCAGACGATGGAAGTCCCTGTGGGTCGAGCAACGGAAGTCCCCGAGCAACAAGCGGAAGCGGACCCAGAGCAGCAAGCGGAACCGAGGTCGATCGAGGAAGAGCAGGGGATTCCCTCGCAGAGCACAAGAGTCAACCCCGCGGCTGCACCCGGAGGCTCAGGCCGGCATCGCCGGTTCAAGAAATTGAACCGTCAGACCAAACCGTAAGTGTCCTTGTGCTGAAGTTACTTTGCTGTATTTTCTTTACTTCTGTGGTGACTGAATACATGATTTGATACAGTGCAAGGCGAACAATAGATCCAGCCCCGCCCGCTCAGACTGAGCAGCAACCAGAAACTGGTGCTGGAGCGGGGGAGATGCCAGTAGACCCCATCCTGGAGTCCCCGAGTGCTTGGGAGCACGCGGGGGAGCCAATCGCTGCCCTTGGTGGGCTTGGTGGCAGCGAACGACTGTCTACAACGGCGAAAGAGTCGGTGATAGCTCCTTCGGCAACAACAGAATCTGGAGCGGAAAAGCTTTCGGCCTCAAAGGATCAGACGGCAGTCCCCGATGCTTCAGAGGGCATGGTCGGACCCGCTATCCGACCACCGAGCCCCTAGGTGGTGCCCCCGGCTGCAACAGAGGAAGACGAGGTGGAGGAGATCGTGCGTGATGAACCTCGACCCTAAGCAGTCTGGATCCTCTGAAAACGCGGTGATGAAATAGTGATTGTTGAAGAGGAGGACACCACCAAGGAGTTCAGGAGACTGGAGAATGCTCTTACCGGTGTGATGAAACAGATCAAGGTTAATACTACGTCTGGAAAGGTCCTAGTTGTTTATTGGAATTGGATAATGATACTGTCATTATGCATCTGCAAGAAATAACTCGAGTTGTCGAGCAGCGCCGCCAGCTGATAAAGCAAATGGAGCCCCTTGCCGAGGAGAACGAAAAACTCAAGGAGGCCAGGAACCTCTTGGAGAAGAATATCCAGAGGGCCCAACGCAAACGAGACCTTGCGGAGTCCAACGCGCGGGACCTAGAATACCAAAAGGGAGTCCTAACCAAAAAGCTGGCTACTGTGTCCGAGCAGGTGCGGAGCCAGTCTGAGCAGCTGGCCGCCGTCTCCGGCCAACTAAAAAGTGCTTCCGAGCAGCTAGAGAGGAAAACCGAACAACTTAACAGTGTATCCAAACAGAAAGCAGGTACGGTACATCAACGAATGTACTTTTGTATTACTAAACAGCCATATTTTGGTGACAACTGTTGCGCTTGTAGAGCAAGACGCTGAGCTCAGCCAAATGCGCCAGGCTGTCTGTAACACCTCTGGTGTTTTAAACACTAAAATATGCCATGTCATCATATGAATTGCACATCATTTTTGAGTTAGTGAAAACTTTGATATGCATTCACTAAAACAAGTTTGCTTTTATGATTATATGTGTAGACTTGTATGGATGAATCAAGTTCATAACTCTAGTATTAAATTTGAATTCCAAACCCTAATTTCCAGCATTTAAATTCTACCCTAGAAAACCTAATTCAAAATCTAAGCACATTTTGGGGTTGAGCCTAAAAGGAAAAGTGTAGAGCTTGTCAATGTGTACAAAGTTGGTTTTTAGAGTTTTCAAAGTTGTTATGTAAAATTTGGAGTAATTTGAAAGGGGATAAATTCTTAAAGTGTCCCCTTTTGATTTCAAACTTGCATTTTCAAATCTAGATAGAATTTGGGTATGGTTATTAAGGCAAAGTTGTAGAACTTTGAATTTGGAACAACTTTTATTTTTGGAGATTTTTGAGTTTCCATACAAATTTGAGAGTAATTTGAGAAATTGAGTGAGTGGCAATTCGCTAATTTGCTTGAACAGTGCAAGCAGGCAGCTCTCGCCGCCGGCCATGCTTCCACTGGTTTCTACGCGTGTCCGCGAGTGCCACCTCCGGCTTTGACGTGTCCATGCTTCCATGGCATGTCAAGCGCACCACTCACCGCCGCTCTTCGCCCACCGGTTAAGTCTGGAACGCCCTCCAGTCGCTCTTCCTCCTTCCTCTATTTTTCCCGCCGCCCTGCTCCGTCGAGCTCGCGCCGGAGTCACATAGCTCCCCCAGCCCCAATTGAGCATGGCACCGATCCGCCTGTACCTTGTGAACCCAATCGACCAGTCCTAGACACCAGAATTCGCCAGGAGACGCTGCGCGTCGTCTTTCTTCTTCGCGGCCGGCCGCAACGCCGCCGACCTTGTCTCTCCATGGACAGCACTCTACGGTGCGTCTCTGTCCTTGCTTAGCATAGTTCCATCTTCTCCATGTTGCCATGGTGCTCTGTGTCTTGTTTGTTGATCTGTTCATCCACTGCAGCCACCGGAGCGTCGCGCTCGCCGTTGACGCCGTCACCATCAACGGTGACAGACGCGCCCTTTGGTGCTCATAGCCAACCAAGCGCTCTAGCCCGATCTAGGTGAGCCTCTGCTGCTATTCGAGTAGTTAATGGAAGCTCTAGCTAACTCTAGCAGCTAGAACGCCGCCACGCCGTCATGCACAGCTCGGCCGAGCCGCCATGGCCGGCGTCGAGCTCGGTCTAGGGCGTAATTGGTTCAACTAGTACCACCAACCAACGCGTCGTGAGGTGGGGAACCTGTTGGTACCCTCGCCATCGCCAGCAGCCTCACCGTCGGTGAGTAGTCGCCGGTTAGTGGGCCTCGCCGCCATGGTCAGCGCGGACTGACCGGTGGGGTCACCCTATCAGGGACCGTTTTACTGAAAATGAAATTTTCTATTTTGCAGAAATGATTAAATAGTGCTGTGATTTGTTTATTTTGTGTAGAATTAAATAGAGCTCCAAAAATTATGAAAATTTTTGTGTGACCTCTCTGAGATGTAAGCGTTTTAGGAAAATATTAAATGTTACTTTTTAGTACAGTTTGAATGTGATAAAAATTGCTCAAATTAATTAAGAAATGGGTTTTTATGATTTTTCTAGGCTTGTATAATTATCCAAAAATTATGAAAATTGTTTTTACACTTAGTTATTATGTGATGAGCCTTCACAAAAAATTTTAGCTCAATTGGAAAAAGTTGTTTTAATTCATAATTTTTAATTAATTATTATTTAATAAAAACAAATATTAACTCTTAATGACTTAGGTTTTGTTTGAATTTGAGATTGAGTGATGACCTTGGGTCATAGGCATAAGATGATCCTTGGCATTTAAAGTAAGTGTTTGAGTTAATAAAAAAGGGTTTAGTTAGTTTTGGCTTGTAACTATACCGCGAAGGAAAGTTGTATTCAAGATTATTTACTTTTGCATCCATCGTCAAGCATCATGTTTTATATCTTGCATCATTTTAAACATGGCATTATTACTACGTGTAGTGAACGAAAGTGAGAATATGGTAGTCAACCAAGTTGTTGAGGGAGTTAATCCACCTGTTGAGGTCGGGTTTGATATCTATGGAACATCTCCGGAACCAGACTTTTTCGACAATCAAGGCGAGCCCCGGATGCATTTAAACCTACCTTGTATTTTACAAATTTATATCGCTTTTGCTTTTAAATACTGCATTAAGTGATGAGGAGTTGGGTGGAAACCTAATTGGTGCATTACCAACCTTGCTTTTCCATATCAACCTTGTTACTGGTTTCAATTCGGGAATGCCTATTTATGCTTAGCCATGCTTAGACCGATAGAAGTCGGGTGATTACCTGTCACCTGTGAGATATAAATGGATTTTTGGGTACGATTGGGTATTTATGTTATCATGAGATATAATCTTGTGGAGTAATAATTCTAGACCAGGCGGACTCGGTGTATGAGAGCCACAAGACATGGATGTCTTGTGAGCGGGTTCTTTCCGCCTGTGTCGGTTAAGAACCGTCCGTTGTTGAATTGCATGAGGTGAGACTTTGTAGTACTGGCCACATACTCCGGTAAGCCTTAACTCTGCTACTCTATTACAAGAATGGCTACTCGCACACTGAGAGTGGAGAGATGGCGAGAGTAGCGTGTACCCACGTGGCCATGGGCTGGAATGGTGGAGTACTGTATTCTCGGGTGGCGCGGACCTGTTCTTGTTTTAGAAGATCTGAGGGTAGGTTGGTATATGTAGGTCGGGGACTTGCATATGTCGTGTGGTTGGGAATCCCTAGCTGGGTTATAATCGATTCGAATCGTCGTTGCTCCTCGGTTATGGAGACTCAACTCACTGTTCATCATCGTAGTTAATAAATGAAACTTGAGGAAGATTTGAGAAAGGGTTTGATATGAAGTTCATGATCTCAATACGGATCATGGTAGATTCATATATGATCTTGATAAGGGTTATTTGTTGAAAGAAAGAATCTTGTTAGAGAGCTTTTACGCAAAAGAACTTTGATTCTTGCTAAAGCCCTACCTTGAATCCTCGAGCCTGCATTCCTGAGTTTTCTCTGTTTATACGTCGGTTTAGTCTTGTTGAGTACTTTTGTACTCAGGGTTTGTTAACCCTTGTTGCAGGTGAGCCTCATGGGCAGGTCTATCTTGGACCGTGCTGCATGACAGTTGTTCAAATCAAAGATGTCGAGTAAATGTGTGGTCCTTGGGCAGGGCACTTTTATTGCGTATTTTGTTTTATGTTACTAAGCTACTCCACTACTATGGTTTGTAATAATAATCATACTTAGTTTGTGAAACAACTGTTTTGTAACTAAGTTATTGTAAGACTTCCGCTATTTTACTCTGATGTATATTAATGAATAAACTGTTGTAATACTGTAATGACTCTGTGATGGATCCTGCTTGGAAGAAATTGTGGATGATTCGGGTTTCCCGAGGACACTCGACAGGCTTCTTAAGTTACTGGGAACATATGCATAGTCGTCCGAAGTCATTGGACAATGATAGGTGCATGTGGGCCCTATAATTTAGGAGGTTCTGCCACACTGTCGATCAACTTTGCCAGGAGAAGGCAAAGGAAACAGAGCGAGCGGACAAACTTGCTTCGAAGCTGAAAGGTGAATTCCTCCTTGTCGAAATTACTATTGAAGTAGCTTCCTTGTATAATGGATCATTGTAATGCTTGCAGGCTATCATCATAAAGCCAAAGCACAGTTTGACGTGATAGTGCAGGAGGCCAAGGTCCAAAAGGAGAACTTCGATGCTATAATCGCCGCAATTAAGCCAGTGCTTGACTGCGTCGACCTGGAATCGGCCACTCAGCACGACGGTAGGCGGCAACGTCCCAACACCATCATCCAGAGGTGCAAGGCAGCATGGGAGAACTTCAAGACCTTCAACCACGACGCCATTACGACCGTCGCTACCCATGTCCTCATGGTTGTTCGGTCCCATTACCCGACCATCGACCTTCAGTCAATAGGGGGTGGGTTCATCGAAGGACTGAGCGATGCGGGGACCCAGCAGCTGGAGGATGAGGTGGAGGACGCAGCGAAGATGCTGGCCGGCGATATAGATCTGTTTGGTGAGACAGATGGTAATGGCGAAGCTTAGTAATCTGCTCATAGATTATCATCTGTAAAATCTTGACAGTGTAATTAGAACGCGCGAAAGCGCAAGAAACAATTATTTATCGAATAAATGTTATAATGTGCATGTATATGCAATATATGCAGTTTGCTTATATTTCGGCGAAAAAATCTTCGCAGTTTCAATCCTGACGCGATTATGCGTAGTTCAAATAACGTCCGAACAGTTGGTTTGCTACTAATCCCTATGGCCTTGGCCGGCCCATAGTCCATAACGTCGAGCGTGGAGCCCGTGCACGTGTAGGAGTAACAGGCATGACCCAGGAACAACAGTCGACCACCCACGACACAGAGCACAGAGCCCGTGGCACGTGTAGGGAGAGATCGGCGACTGGGTCTTCTCCAAAAAAAATAGCGCGGAACGTGTGCTGCTCGGCAGTTGTTGTACGAACTTGGAGATAAAGGCAACATAAGCGGTGTCTGAGCAATGTGTTCTATGTTGAACTCTCGGCCTTGGCTGACCCATAGTCCTTACAGTCGAGCACGGAGCCCATAGACATGTAGGACAAACAGGTGTGACCAAGGAACCGTAGCCGACCACCCATAACGCAGAGCGTGGAGCCTGTAGCACGTGTAGGGAGAAATCGAAGACTGGGTCTTCTCCGAAGAGAATAGAAAAGAAAAGATGTTGCTCTTCGATCGGGAAAAGTGTTCGGAGATTTTGGAGAAAACATGTTTGGTGATAACATTTGGAGAAATCATGTTCGGTGATTTTGGAGGAAACATCTTTGGCGATAACGTTTGGAGAAATCATGTTCGGCGATTTTGGAGGAAACATGTTCGGCGATAACGTTTGGAGAAATCGTGTTCGATGATTTTGGAGGAAACATGTTTGGCGATAACATTTGGAGAAATCGTGTTCGGCGATTTTGGAGGAAACATGTTCGGCGATAACGTTTGGAGAAATCGTGTTCGGCGATTTTGGAGGAAACATGTTCGGCGATTTGGAGAAACGTGGTCGGCGCAGTTATGGCGATTACGTATTAGAGTTCGTTATGAAGTAGCATGGAGCTCGGCGACCGCAAGTGGATGTTAAACCACAATTGAGACAAAACAGAGACAAGTTATGGAGACCAAAACTTTAATGAATATAAAATTGGAGAGTACATATCTAGAGTGTTTCAAGGATAGAAACGTATAAGGTGTTCGATGTGCCACGAGTTGGGAACATCGACTCCTTCTAAGTCACTTAGGCGATAAGAACCTGGTCGAGTAATCTCCTTTACGACGTAAGGCCCTTCCCAAGGGGAAGAGAGCTTGTGCATCCCCTTAGTTTTGTGTTTTCTACGGAGAACGAGATCGCCGACAGCAAATGAATGACCTTTGACGTTTCGGTTGTAATACCTCCGTAAGCCTTCCAGATATTTACCTGTACGAAGGCAGGTGATTAGGCGTTCTTCCTCGGCCCTGTCGACATCCTCAGACCGAACGGCCTCGGCCTGCTCTTCATCATAATTTTCCACTCTAGGAGCTCAAAAAGTAACGTCCGCTGGTAGTATGGCTTCTGAGCCATAGACCAAAAAGTATGGAGTCACACCGGTGCTGCGACTAGCTTGAGTACGCAATCCCCAGACTACAACTGGAAGCTCCTTGAGTCATCTGCCCGGGTGCTTTTCTTCTTTCTGATATAGTCGCTTTTCGAGGGCATCAAGGATCATGCCATTCGCCCGTTCGACCTGACCGTTGGCTCTTGGATGGGCAACGGAGACATATTTGACGGAGATGCAACGGTCTTCACAGAAGTCCCAGAAGTGATGGCCAGTAAACATAGTTTCGAGATCGGTGATGATGTTGTTCGGTAGACCAAATCTGTGGATGATATCTTCGAAGAGCTCAACTGCTTTCTTTGCAGTAGTCGAGACGAGCGGTTTATATTCAATCCACTTGGAGAACTTGTCGATGGCGACATACATGTACCGGAAACCACCTGGTGCTGGTTTGAAAGGGCTAATCATGTCTAGTCCCCAGCACGCGAAGGGCTAGGAAGCTAGGATGGTTTGTAGCTCTTGCGTCAGCACGTGTATTTGTTTAGCGAAGAATTGGCATCCTTCACAACATCGGACGAGGTCTTCTGCATCAGTGATGGCTGTGGGCCAATAAAAACTAGCTCAAAAAGCCTTGCCGACCAGTGTTCTCAAGGCCGCGTGGTTGCCGCAGGAACCAGAGTGAATTTCGAGAAGTAGCTTTACTCCCTCCTCTTGGGTGATGCATTTCTGTAGTATCCCTTCCTTGACGCTTTTCCTCATCAAGTTGCCATCCAGCAGCACATAAAGTTTGCTTCGACGAATTAGGCGTTCAGTTTTAGTCTTGTCGATGGGTACCTCGGCGCTGGTGAGGTACTTGATGAATTGCTCCCTCCAATTGGTGACCGACGAAGGTACCGCAAGTACCAACTGCTCGGCAAGGGGGACCTCTTTGACTTCCTTATCTTCTTTGATGGATGGCGCTAGGAGATCTTAAACAAAGACCCCCAGCGGGATCACGACGTGAGAAGAGCCCAGCTTGGATAAGTGATCGGCGAGTTGATTTTGGTCACGTACCACGTGGTGATACTCGATGCCGTAGAATTTTTCTTCGAGCTTCCTAATTTCGGCGCAGTATGCGTCCATCTTCTCACTAGAATAGGACCAGTCCTTGTTGAGCTAGTTGATAACCAGCGCGGAGTCCCCATACACCATGAGGCATTTGACGCCGAGCTCGATGGCTATATGGAGACCATGGAGACACACTTCGTATTCAGCGGCGTTGTTGGAGGCCAAAAAGTGTATCTGGAGAACATAGCGTAGCTTATCCTTGGTCGGCGTAATGAATAGAATGCCTACACCAACACCATTGATGTTAAGGGCACCGTCGAAGTACATCACCCAGAGTTCGGGGCAAGTAGCGGCGATGGGCTCTTGGATCTTAGTCCATTCAGCGACGAAATCAGCAACGCCTGTGACTTAATGGTAGGTCTGCTTCTGAATTTGATGGAATAGGTGCCGAGCTCAACAACCCACTTAATGATGCGGCCATTGGCCTCTTTGTTGCGGAGAATGTCCCCCAGAGGGAACTCAGTGACCACGGCGATCTTGTAGTATTCAAAGTAGTGGCGGAGTTTGCGCGACGTAATAAGAATGGCGTATAACAGCTTTTGTACCTGAGGATAACGAGTTTTGGGCTCATTAAGTACCTCGCTGATGAAGTAAACTGGACGTTGCACTTTATAAGCGTGCCCGGCTTCCTCGCGTTCGACGACAATAGCTGTGCTCACGACGCGAGAAGTAGCGGCGATGTATATTAGCAGAGTCTCATATGGACGTGGTGCCATCATGACCGGAGGCTTTGTTAAGAACAGCTTGAGCTGCTCAAAAGCTGAGTCTGCCTCCTCCGACCAGGAGAATCGCTCGGAGGCCTTGAGGAGTTTGAAGAAAGGTAGCCCTTTTTCGCCGAGGCGTGATATGAAGCGACTTAAAGCAGCCATGCAGCCTGTAAGCTTCTATATATCCTTGACGCATGTCGGCTGTTTCATATTGGTGATGGCGAAGACCTTGTCAGGGTTAGGTTTGATACCTCGAGCACTGACGATGTAGCCCAGCAGTATACCAGATGGAACTCCAAAGACGCACTTTGAAGGGTTAAACTTCCATCGATACTTGTTCAGGTCGGCGAAGGTTTCTTCGAGGTCGGCGATAAGGTTATCGGCTGTCTTGGTCTTGACGACCACGTCGTCTATGTAGGCTTCGACATTGCAGCCGATCTGTTGGTCGAGGCACATCTGGATGGCCCTTTGATAGGTAGCCCCGGCGTTCTTGAGTCCGAAGGACATAGTTGTGTAGCAGTATGCACCGAAAGGCATAATGAATGACGTCTTGATCTGGTCTTCTTCCTTGAGGGAGATCTGATGATAGCCGGAGTAACAGTCAAGGAAGAAGTGTAGTTCACAGCCGGTGGTAGAGTCTACAACCTCATCTATCCGAGGCAAGCCGAAGGGGTCCTTAGGGCAGTGTTTGTTAAGATCAGTATAATCAACGCACATTCTCCATTCTTTATTCTTTTTTCGAACGAGAACAGGGTTTGCTAACTAATATGGATGATACACTTCTTTTATAAACTCGGCAGCTAGGAGCCATTTTATTTCTACCCTAATAGCCTCCTTCTTGTCTGGCGTGAATCGGTGGAGTTTCTGCTTGATCGGTTTGGTGGTCGGCGAGACATTCAAGGAGTGCTCGATCTTCTCCCGTGGTACCCCCGGCATGTCTGCAGGTTTCCAAGCAAACACATCAGTGTTGGCACGTAGGAAGGAGACGAGCGCGCTTTCCTATTTGGGGTCAAGGTGAGCTCCAATCTTCACGGTCTTGGAGACATCGTTGAGGCCGAGGCCGACCTCCTTGATTTCCTTGGACTTGGCGGAGGCGCAAGGAAGCTCCAGCTCTGGGATCTTCATATCATCGGCGGGCGCTGTCTTGGCTTCGGTGACCACGCTAGCCATCTGGATGGAGAGGTCTGTGGCTTCGGCGAGAGCAAGATTCTCTATCTCGCAGGCATAGGCGACGGAGAGGTTGGCCCACAGAGTCAGGACTCCTGCAGGCAAAGGCATCTTCATCACCAGATATGCGTAGTGCGGTACGGCCATGAACTTGGCCAGAGCTGGCTGACCAAGTATGGTGTGGTAGGCGATGTCGAAGTCGGCGACGTAGAAGTTGATATGCTCGACAAGGTAGTTGCTTGCTGTGCCGAACTGTACTGGTAGGGTGATCTCTGCAAGTGGTCTGGATGCCCTTCCAGGTACCACACCCTAGAAAGAGGAGTTCGAGGGTGTGAGATCTGTTATCGTGAGGCCCAACTCCCTTAGGGCCCCGACAAAGAGTAGGTTCAAAGCACTGCCACCGTCAATGAGGACTTTTCTAAAGAGCACCTTCTGGACGGTTGCATCGAGGACAAGGGGGAAACGCCCTATGTAGGGTATGTCTGCCCACTGGTCGGCCCTACTGATGGTGATGGGGACCTCAGACCATGGGCGATAACTGGGGTTGGCGGTGGTTTCCTCTAAAGTGATGGCGAGCACTCGTCGGGCGGCGAGCTTCCATTCTCTTCTACTTTCAGTGGAGGCGAGGCCCCCAAAGATGGTGGCGACCACCTTATCGTGGTCCTGAAAGGCATTGTTGTTGCCCCTAGGTGGTCGGCGACCTCCGGCTCCATCGTTGGCGTCGTCATCGAGCCTCTTGTCCTAGAACTATTTAGCCAGACCAATGCAGTCCTTCATCTTGTGTTTGTCGTTTTTGTGAAGAGGGCACGGGCCGTCAAGGATCTTTTGGTATTGTTCGTCGTAGTTGCGCTTGGCGCGAGTTGACTGACGGCGGCGATGATGTGTTCTAGCCGGCGGCGGCGATTTTGGCCAGGCCTGTGTCCTCCTGTCCGATCACGGTCGCCGTCGCGATGGTAGTTGTGGTCGTCGAGGCGGTGGTCGCTGTGGCGTCGGTCGTCAGGGCGATCGTCGTAGTGGTGAGACGGGCGATGAGTGCCTGCATCCTCATTGAAGCGCACCTCGGCTTCCTCAGTGTTGGCGTACTGATTGACGGTAGTTATCATTTCGCCGATACCGGTGGGCGGCTTGCGGTTGAATTTGGAGCGAAGCTCACGATGGTGGAGTCCTCGGATAAAGGCGGTAATGACTTCAGCTTCTGTGATGTTGGGAATAGAGTTCCTCATCTCGGAGAAGCGTCGGATGTAGCTGCGAAGGAGCTCGGATGGCTTTTGGTTGATGCAGCTGAGATCATGCTTCGTGCTGGGTCGAGTACACGTGGCCATATAGTTGTCGGTGAAGACTTTCTTCAGCTCTTCCCATGATCCGATGGAGTCCGGCGCAAGGCTAGTAAACCAGCTCATGGCGGGTGGCATGAGCATGATGGGGAGATAATTTGCCATGATGTTGGTGTCTCCTCCATTGGCGCGGACAGTAATGGCGTAAGCCTATAGCCACTGAGTCGGGTTCATTCTTCCTTCGTAGGGCTCGACCTCGGTGATCTTAAAACCATGGGGCCACCGAAGCGTTCGGAGTGCCCTTATGAAAGCTGGAGGCTCCTCAGGGTTGTCGACACCGTCATCTGCGGCGTTGCGGTCGGGGATAGGCTCGAGGGCTGAGTCCGGGTTGCCATACTCCTTTTCGTACTCCTGGCGGCGACGCACTTCGTCTTCATGGCAACCGAAGCGACGTTGCTCGATATGCCGTCGCGCATCCCGGAGGTTGCTGACATGCACTCGAGCGTCTTGTTCGACCTCCTGGTCGTGTTAGCGATGGTGTTCGGCACGATGCCCCCCAGCTCCCCCCTGGAGAGGTAGCGACTAGTCGGCGAAACGGCTTTGACTTGCGCGGCGATTGGATCTCGGCGCAGCTGATCGGTGAATCGTGCTCGTGGAGCACGAAGGTCTTTGATCCTCACGAATCTCATTGACCTAACAGTGAGCCGCTTTAAGCATGGCGGCGATCTTGGCGAGCTCGGGCGTTTGAGGGAAATGAGCGAGCTCATTGGCGGCTACTGCCAAATTGACGCTTGGAGTCTTGAAGACGTCGTGGCCGTCAACACGGAGAAATTCTTCATCGAGGTTGCGGTGGAGCGGGAGCGGTCTTCCTTGAGAATCAAGCCGATTATTCCGAGCAGCCTCGGCCCTCGCAATGGCTACCTCGTTTTCTCGCCGCTGCACGCGGTTGACATTCTGGTTCTCCCGAGCAACGCGCTCCTCCTCGGTTTCGCTGTTCCGAGGAGGGCTGTCGATGCTGACGTTGAAGATCGCACCACCCTGGAAGGGTGGAAGGAGAAATTGCTCGGAGAAGGTTTTGGCGAGGGTCTCCATAGAGCCCTGAGATTCGGAGCCCGAAGTTTCTTCCGAGATAGTTTGGAGGGGCACCTCGGGGCTCCGGCCTAAGTGTAGCATGTTGACGGCTGACGGAAGCTGGACGGCAACCTGGTTGGCGAGTAGACGGGCGCAGTCCACCTGGTCGGCGAGTTTGCCCCTCAGGGCGTGTTGATAAGCGGTGGCGGCGTTGGTGGGCCCGAAGGGTAGGGCCGTAACCCCTGCAGTTCCCGAGCAGCCTCCGATAGATCTAGATCGGAGGGCGGTCGGCGCTGAACTAGAGTGTCCAAAGCCGATTCAGCGATGGAGAGACAATCGGCGAGCTTCAATCCGACCCGATCGATGGATTCGATCAGATTGCCATTGTTGATCTGCCTCCTCTGGTAGCGAGGAAGCGGACAGCGAGTCGTTGCTGAAGGAGACCTCGGAATCGGCTCCGAGATCGGATCTGCAGTTGCAGGTGCGGGGCTGGTCGGCGCAGAACTGATCTGCCCCGACTTGAGGAGCTCTCCGACTCCGTCAGCGTTGATGACCCACGAGATGGATCCGACCGTGAAGATCTGGCCGGGCTGCGGAAGGGACGAAGAGCCTGCGGAAAAAGCCAACTTGTTCGACAAGGAAACAGCACGCACACCCCTACCTGGCACGCCAACTGTCGACAGAATATGCTCGGCAGTCCTCCAAGGGGTATCCCACGAAGGTAGATTGATCGGTAGAGGAGCGTGAGATCAAGAACAAGAAGGCAACAGAGACACACGAGTTAGACATGTTCAGGCCATCAGTATGACGTAATACCCTACTCTTGTGGTCTGTTGGTTTGTATTAGCTATCGTATGATATGCCGTGATTTTGGAGGGGGTCCCTGCCCACCTTATATAGTCCGAAAGGCGGGATTACAAGTCGGTTAGATCTAAGAGATAACCGGAAAGTAATAACTGATTACAGAAATCTTGGGATCATACATATCCTAACAGATCTCGTAGTATCTTCTGGATATCTTCCCGATGTCTTACGGGAGGCGCCGAGCAGAATCGTGCCCCGCAAGGCTTCGTCTTATGGGCTGAGCCACCCCTGGGGGGCGCAGCCCATGTGACCTGCCGTGGGTATCCGGGGTCGTACACCCCACACACACCTTTGAAAACCACATAATAAAACTATGCACTAGGAATGGTCTTTAACCTTTTATGCTTAACTTTTGACATTGCTCGCAGGGGGTCTAACTAGACATGCCTCTTGGCCGACACATCATGCAGCTACTTGGCTGGCTTGGCCTCACATCACATGCGATTGGATTGTGACCTATCACAGTTACACCATGAATACTTGTGAGTAGGGATGGCAATCCTATTGGCGTGGATTGTGCTCGATGAGTGTGTGGATATGTATACAAAATTATATCAGTGGCACGAGCGCGAGTATGTCGCTTCAAGTGTAAAACTTTCTATAGGCCATGGCATATTCATATCCTTCCGAGGATTCAAAGTGCCAGGAAGAGTGTTGCTCTCTGAAACACCCAAAACCCTTGGCTCTAACCCGATATGTTTGGATGTTGTAGTTTTAGAAAACTATAGTCATCGAAAAATTGTGGTCTTATAAGATGATTATCTAAGATATGTAAAAACATGATTGAAAAAAGGATCTCAAGTGAGGTTTCAAAAACTCCAAATAGAGTATGGTTTTGTCATACCACGGTTTTTAAACACAAAAGATTTGATGCATCCAAACACTCATTCGTTTTGAAAATCCAAAGTATTTCTTTTGTTTGGATACAACAGACTTTGTAGTTTTAGAAAACTATGGTTTCATCAAAACGGTCTTTTTAGAGTTTTAGAAGATCCACACATTTAACCATTTTATTTTCTAAACCATGTTTTTTTTATCTCTTTGACTTGTAACAGTAGCATTTGAGATCTAAGTCATCTAGACAGGCCTGGTATTATTTTTGAGAGAATTATTTCCTTGGTTCGAAAAAAGTTCGGCTTACCTTCTTGGTCTTTTTATTTTTAAACTTACCTATTTGGTACAAAAACTATCTTTGGTTACTTATACGGCCCTTCCATCTGTTCTGCGACTTAATGGTGTCAAGTTAAGGATGAAATGATGATTTTGTCCCTGAGTGAAAAAATAATCAATGTAGAGTTTAGTTTGTCTGTGCTTAATTTTGAGGACTATTGCGCATGGTTTAAGGTTATCATAGTTGCGTAAAACCAGAAATATATTTTGAACATAACACTAACAAAATTAAGCACAGACAAACTAAACTCAGCACTTATTATTTTTTTCACCTAGGGGCAAAATTATCATTTCATCTTTGACTTAACACTGTTAAGTCCCCGAATGGACATATAAATAACCAAAGATGGTTTTTAGGCCAAACAGGTAAGTTAAAAAATAAAAGGGCCCAAAAGGTAAGACAAACTTTTTTTTAGGGCCAAAGAAATAATTCTCTCATTTTTTTCAATATTTGAAAAAATATTTCACGTCCAAACAAGATGTTTTTTTTTTTGAGAAATACGTCCAAACAAGATGTAGATGCTTTTAACCAGGGTGGCGGACCGGGACGGGCAACACAAACATTTTTTTTTTGTGAATTCATTTTTTTTTGAGGGGAGGGCAACACAAACATATATATAAGAAAAAGAAATTGATTCGTGGGTTGGGCCAATTTTGAAGTTTTTTTTTTGTTACTGGCAAAGCCCAGTGTTCTTTCTCGGAGAAGTTACACATCCTGAATTCCACATCCTCCAGAAACATCCACCCCCATCGCTCGCGACTCGACCTTCCCCCCGTTCCGCCGTTCCCGTCGTCTTCTTGTTCCCAGTCCCAACGGCGGCAGCGGCTGCGGTCGGCGGCCGGCGAGAGGGCCTTTCTATTGAACGAGGTGAGATTATGCGTCTACTAAAACTTCTCTTGCCTCATCCATTTCCATGGTGTTCTTTGGCGTTTCATCCTCTTCCGCTCTCGCAGAATCGCCGCACGCCTCCTGTTCGATGAAATGCCTCCGAGCAGCAACAACAAGAAACTCAAGCTGATGGCTGCGGAGAACGACGAGGACCGCATCAGTGCCCTCTCGGACAGGGCGATTCACCGCGTGCTCTCCTTCCTGCCGCCGCATGAGGCCGTGCAGACGTGCTTGCTCTCCCGCCGGTGGCGTGAGATCTGGAAGTCCATGCCCGTCCTGCGTATCGTCGATTCTGATTCTGATTCCTGGAGGAGCTCAGAGGAGTTCAACAAGTTCGTCAACCATTTGCTGTTCTTCCGCGACCTTACGCCTCTAGAAGAGTTGGACTTCACGACTTATCCGTGTTTTTCTGGATTTAAAATGCCTCCTCGGGACCCTCGGGTGATTAGTGTGGAGCCGGTTCGCTACCTCGATATGTGGATCCGATACGCCCTAATGCGCAAAGTTCGGGTGCTCAGGGTCCCATGTCAATGCTTCGTACCATTACCAAGACCCGTGGTTATTCAACGGGCCTCTCATCTCCCAGCACTTGGTGACTCTAGAGGTTTCTTGTGTTGTTCTGGATGGCTGCTCTATGGATTTTTCTTGCTGCCCTTTGCTAGAGGATCTTAAGTTTGAGAGTTGCCGAATTTGTGCCCACAAGATGTCGTCCCAATCCATAAGGCATTTGTGCATCACTAGTTGTGAATTTCCTGATGATGCTTCAAGGCTACAGATATTTGCACCAAATCTTTTTGCACTTGAACTGAGCGAAAATACTGGCTTGATTCCTTTCCTCGGAAGAATGCCATTGCTAGTAACAGCACTTGTTGAACTTTGCCATCGGCCTTCATCCTTTAGTGATAATGGTGATTATTGTGACCTCTATCCATCCATTGATTGTTATGGCAGCGAGAAGTGTGTAGCACTTGGAGGTCTATCCAATGCTACTAGTTTACAGTTGGGAATAAATGGACGTTGGGAGGTATGTTTGCCGTTCTTCCTTGTCTCCAAGCTTAGTTTATCCATTCACGCTTTTATGCAGGATGTTTATGTACCATCACATATTCATATACCTTAGACTGTACATGCTTTTTATGTGTTCTACTACCTACCTGTATGCTAAATTATTGTGTTTATTTGTATGGACATCTAAAGCTTGGGAATGTGAAGATATTTGGAGACTCATGTCAATCAAGTAACAATATTTCAGTGTCAGCAAAATGAATGAATCTTATAAAGCGAGAACTTCACTATATAACTGCTCTTATCTGTTGATTTTGCTTTAAAGTTAACTGGATGTTTTTTCCCCCTTTACCCCAGATCTTGAAGCGAGATTTGAAATGGAGCCTTCCATTTAGCAAGTTGAAGACTTTGGTACTCAATGGTTGGGGTGTGGAACTTGCTGGCTGCGATGTTCGTGGACTAATTTGCTTTCTCCAACTCGCCCCAATTCTAGAGAAGCTGATTGTTGACTTTTATTATCATGTATTAAAACTCACTCTCTAGCTTTATGAAATATATCTGTTTTATGATGCTTCACATCTTGCTAAATTTACTGTGCCTGACAGATTGAGCAAAGTTACATGTATAATTGTATTTGATGCAGGTGCTTACATTTGAAAAGAAAATCAACGAAAGTTGCAGTCTGGTGGAACAATTTATTGCTTCTGAGTATCTTAAAATAGTTGAAGTCAGATGCTCCAAGAATGCTCAAAATGTTCACAAACTTGTGGAGACTTTAATTGGCTGTGGCATACCTCCTGATATAATCAGTATCAGGAGAGAAGTTTTTTGATGACATGTAAGTTAAATTTTAACACTGCACACGCAAATAAGGTCTCACACCATTTTGAAGTTTAATTGTGTGAATTGTAATTGTTACTTGAAATGTAATACTATAACATTACATCTTACTTTAGAGAAATGTGGAAGTCACATTGAATGCATCTTGTAACAGCCCATATTCCTTCATTTTTTTTTACATATTTTCCTATCTAAATATCAATTCTGTTGTTCTCTTATCTGTTTAATGAAAATAATATATCTCTTGATTCAAATATGCACGGCTGATGTTTTAGGTTTATCTGGTTTGCTCTTGGTTAATTTCCAGTATTCTATCTCTGTCATATGTTAAACCAATTTAGTCTAGGGACAAGGGGAAATAAATTTGATTCATCTGCAGCCGATATATTCCTTTTACAGTTTTTTTAAAACTTTACAGAGCTGTTATGTTATTGGTTTTTGAATTTGTAACTTGCGCTGTCTATGCCATGAACATGAGCTTGCTGTCTAACAAAAACACATAGCATTCTGGATGTATAATGGCTTGCAGTTACTTCTTTTTTCCTTCCTTTTTAATTTACAGTTTCCAGAAATTACTATGGTCGTGTATCTCCATTCACGAATTGAACTTGAACTTGAAATTTAGTGCTGGACTAGTTGTGGAATGCGGATACATCAATAACAGAATCAAATTTTAACTAACTTTCACATTGATTTTTTCCTCTGTTAACTATTCATATGGCTGTTGCAAAATGTGTCTAATATGTGATATAAAGTCTGATGATAAATTTGTTTTTGTGTTTTCATAGTTTCTGTCCACTACATTAAACTTTTCTCTCCCTTTAGTACTATATCAGTAAATGGTTTTGCTTACTTCAGTGTCTAATTTAGCTTCAACTTTTTCCAACTTACTAGTTCTCTATGTTCAACTTGTACTTTGCTGTTTCAAGTCATTACTTTCATGCAGACTTCTAGTGCCTCCTTTTTGTTTGATAATTGTTTTGTACTGCTTTTAGTCCATAATCGCTTATGTTACTCTTCGATACTTGTTCTCATTTGCTATTTTAGTGCTCTGGGTCCTCAGTGCTTTGTTGCTATGATGCTGGTGATTTTTGCCATTCCCTAGTTCTCACTGGCTGCTACTTTCAGTGATCAGGATTCTTCAGTAGAGGAAGGAATTATCTGATAAGGTTTCAGTTAAAACAATAAGCTTCAAAATTATCGGATAAGTTCTCACTGTAGATATGAATTAGGTGGGAAATGATGAAATGGTATTTTAGTGGCACAAGGCTATTCATGCAATATGAAAATTTTGGTTGAAATTCTTGTTGAGAGTAGTGCAGTCAGTTTCACTAAAATATGTCAACTTGCATGCTAGCCTAGGTGAATTTTTGTAGGACTGGCACATAAAAGTTCTGATCTGTGTGCAAATTCGATCTAGCTACAGAAAAATCTCGCAACCACTGTAGCATTACTTAGCCTGAAAATAATGGTTACCGACATTTTTCAGAATGCCTTTTGACATGCAAACTTAGAAATTAACCACTTCGTGGCTTGTTCCTGCACAGACACCGTGGCTCCACCCATACAATTCAAATTTCCTTTTCCAGCAACTGAATATCCTGATATCATATATGACTCATAATTTATTATGATTTTTCATGTTTGTGCAGACCTCAGCTTCAGGATGCGCAAGGTTGATTTTGCTGTTAATGGGTCTGTACATTCTTTCTTGAGCACCCAGAAAGTTGTGGCTTGGGTTTGGATGAAAGAGATTGTTTGCTGAAGCTTACAAAATGGAGCTTTGAATTGGTTATATTTCCTACTTGGATGTGACCAGATTTAATGACAGTGTTCATCATATGCTTTCCACTACTCTGCAGTTGTAGTTTCGCAAGATGAACCTCTCGTCTCCTATGTTGAGAGCCAGAGTCTTGACCCCACCCCCACTTGTCTTTTCACTAACGTGCACACCTAATGGGTCTTGGTCTTGCAAGACTTTTGTCCTTCGTTCTATCATGTAATGCTTAGGTATATCAGCTTGTTATGGGCTGGCTAGGGGTCACCACTCTGTGAAGCTTCACTTCCGTTGGCGGTGATACATGACTGATGATTTTGCAGTTCTTTTCTGTCTCCCTGAAAAACTTAGATGTTGGCGAGAAAATTTGTAGATCCGTGAGAATATAATGAGAAAATGCGTGATCTTTATATTTTCTTTGTCATGACTATAATTCGCAATTAGCTAGGTTAACAAGAACACTAGTAGGGCTTTCAAATTAGTTTCGTCCTCATTTAAAACTATGGTACATCAGCAAATTTGTTGACTTGGCAAGGTAATTATGAAAGAGAGGATGAAAATTTCACTAGAATGAAATCCAGCCATTGGGGTTAGCAATGCGAATGAAACTGGATGAAACATGTAGGACTCCGTTTGCTCCCCACCCCGAGTGCCAATGCCACTATTTTAGTGTGCTTTTTGACTCTTCTCATGGGAAACTGCAAACTACGAGCAAGTACAATAATACATCTCACTTATCCTATGTGAAAGAGAGAATAAAGGAGAGAGAAGGAAATGGGCGCTACATGCAGCGCCGGTCGTATCCCAACTGCCCATGCTACCTGTGGGGCCGGTCGCTATCACCTCCTCACAATCTGCTCTTGCATATGTAGATGCTGTGGTCCCTGGATAATAAAAAATGATGTTAAAATTTAAGCGAGGAGCTAAACTATGGTATGCTTAGTCTATAAGGCTCTGTTTGGAACGAAGGATTTCCACGGGAATTTTGAGGGAACAGATTCCAGAGGAAAGGAATCACGTTGGAGCGTTTGGATTGAAGGAATGCCGAGTTACATTCCACAGGAAAGGGAGTAGCTGATGTGCAAAACGCAGGAAATAAAACATCCACTGCGATCCAAAGGAAACAATCATCGCTGGCTCTCTGCTGGCCCATATTTGCCTAACATGTTACAATTCCTATGTTATAAATTCTTGTGTTCTAAACAGCCTAAATTTTCAGTTCCTGTGTTTTGAAATCCTGTAGTTTTTCACTTTTCATCATACCTTGTTCCTGTGTGTTTTTTCCTATTCCTGTGTTTTGGATTCCTTCGTTCCAAACAGGCCCTAAGAGTTAGTCTCTTGATGGTATGGCTTGGCTATAAGACAAGCTTATTAAACTTTCTCTAAGACGACAGATACTACTCTAGAGATTCACGAAGCGTAGGATCTCTGGTTAGCCTAGAGGGGGGTTGAATAGGCCTGTTAAAACAAACTTAGGCAAATGTTAAATTCCACCCCGTGGCACTGTCGGGCCAGAACAGCGGCACTGCCGCACATGCAGACAACTTCGAGGCATAATTGAAAATTTGTGTATAGAAACTTAGATCAGATAAATTACTAAGGTTCCTACATGTATGTAGTTCACAGATCGACAGCTAGAAGTGGTAGGAACATCATACATAAGTAGATCGGCCACAAACCCTAGAAATCACCTCAACAACAATATGAAATGCAAGTAAAGTAAATTAAGCACAAGGTGACACAAGGATTTATCCCGTGATTTAGCTCATCACCAAGGCTTGCCTAAGTCCACGTTGTTGAGGTTACCACTAAGGCTTAGGGCTTTACAACCCTTCCTCGTTCTCAAGTCAAGAGGGTTAACTCTTGAGATAAGGGATGAGTTTACTAGCTTCAAGAGATGGTTACAAACCTCCTGGGGCTGCCACACAAGTTGACAAGCTCCACGGGCGACGCTCTAGCAGGTTGAAACAAGCTCCAAGAGTAACAAACACAACCACCGGCCAAAACGTGAACCAAGTGCTCTTTTGAGTTGGGGAAATAGTGAATCTGCTCTCAAATCAAGTTTGTCACCTTTTTTCTCTCAAGGATTGATGGGGAAATCACAAAGGAAAGGTTGAGAGCTTTTGGGCACCAATGGAGGAGAGAGAGAACAAGAGCTGAGCCAAAAGGCGTCGGTCTGAAAAGCTGTGCGAGGAAGGAGACCGTTGTGAGGGAAGGGAAGAGGTATAAATACCTCCCTAGGTCCTAATGGTCAGATAAGTTGCGGCAGTGCCGCGTCTTACCCACGGCAGTGCCGCTCTACGGCATAGCTGCGCCTCAAGTGTGGCACTGCCGCGCCAAGCCTGACAGCAGAGATAAAAAGAGTGTTGAGCAAGCTGTCATGGCTGAGCTTTTAAAGATGCTTGTGTAAGATTGAGCACTTGGTAGCACAAGTTGGCTTAAGCATTGTGTTCTCCTTTATAGTATAGTTTTTCCTATACTCAAATTCGAAATATAAAAGAATGTAAACTTCCTTTGAGTTTGAAGCCATCAACATTTATAATTGGGGGCTCCTCCGTTTTGTATGACATCCTCGATTCTAAATTCCCTGCTTGTCATCTTGATAAATCACATTAGTCCTCTAATTGAGCGGTCATTATCATCAAAACCCACAATTAGGGCTTGATTGCACTTTCAATCTCCTCTTTTTGGTGATTGATGACAACCCAATTAGAGCTTACAAAAGATATGAATTAAATCTAAGATTTTTCGAGTCATGGGTGTAGAGCCTCCCCCTAAATGTGTGAATGAAGAATTGAATTTCTCAATTTGGCATAATAGGCCAAGATTCATATTTTTAGTGAAAGTAATGGGGCTCCCCTACATCCATGCTCCTGTGGGGTGTAGCACACTGTGTCAGGTATATGATAGTGATGCAAATAACAGTTTATGCACAACAAGGTTTGCTGAGACAGCCTGGTGCGATACTGCCACTCCTTAGCCGCAGCACTGCCGCAGAGCGGCACTGCTAGGCCAGAAGTGCGGCACTGCCGCCTTGCTGCAACAACATAGCTCAAAACAAGCACCACATAGCAGATTATATATGAAATAAAGAACAATCTAGCACAGATATATGACAAGCTACAACACAGAAACGATACATGTCTACATCCAATACATAGAGAGTACTTAGGTAGCAATTATTACACAAATAGAGTTTTGATTGGCTCTCAAACTCACACCTAACAACTACTCTCATCGAATAGACAACTACCACCATGACATCGAAAAGAAGTTGACCCCCCTCTAATTTTCTCCCCCTTTGGCATAAATCACCAAAAAGAGATGAAAAGAAGAAAGATCAACTAGCTCACTCCTCATCTTCTTGGATGCCCTCCCGGTCAACATCATCTCCACTAGCAGCCCTACCACCACCTGCAGCAAGACCATCACCGCCATCATCATCATCATCGTCGGAGGAGGAGGACACCACCGCCCTCCCTTGGCGATGGGTGGTCGAAGTGTGGCGAGTACGTCTAGTGGTCCTCAAAGACTCCAAGGTCGACCCTAAAGTCGACTAGAAGTCAAACTTCTGCTGCTCCTGCTCCTCCTCCTCATTTTCTGAATCTGTGTCAGAAAGGCTAGGGAGGTCATTAAACCTCGGCGATGACTCAGCTGGAGGAAGGGGTGCCAGCAATGCACGCTCTCTAGCCTCCCTTTTGGCCTCACGGTTCTCCAACCAATCCTCATAGGTAGTCCTCGCTGCATAGGTGCAAGTGGTAAAAATGGCCTTGATCCATTTTCCAAACTTGTCCATCTTCTTGCCCTTGCGAGACCTAGAGTGGGAGGACTTGGGCACGTCCTCAACTGAAGGTGAGCGTCTCATTGCCTTGCTAGCACCTGAGGCTTGGGTCTTCTCAATCTTGTAGATGGTGTGGAGACCATCTTTGTCAAACTTGTAACCGGTGACCCTCTCAATCATGAACATGAGATAAGGAGCATAGGGCAGCCCCTTTCTCCCATCATCTATGGCAATCCTCAGCTCACGTCACATGAAACGAGGGACATTGAATCTGTCTACACTTGGTGACTCTAGAGCTTTCTTGTGTTGTTCTGGATGGCTGCTCTATGGATTTTTCTTGCTGCCCTTTGTCAGAGGACCTTAAGATTCGTCATTGTCGAATTTCTGCCCACAAGATGTCATCCCAATCCATAAGGCGTTTGTGCATCAATAGTTGTGAATTTCCTGATAATGCTACAAGACTACAGGTGCTTGCCCCAAATCTTTTTGCACTTCGACTGGATCGAAATGCTGGCCTGACTCCTTTCCTTGGAAGCATGCCATTGCTAGTAACAGCATTTGTCGCACTTTGCCGTAGTTCGCCATCCTTTAGGGACCGTTGCAGGCGCACCAACCATGGGGATCATTGTGGTCTTGATCCATGCATTGATTGTTATGGCAGTGAGAAGTGTGTAGTACTTGGAGGTCTATCCAATGCTACAAGCTTACAGTTGAAAATAATTGATGGTTGGTCTTGGGAGGTATGTTTGCACTTCTTCCTTGTCTCCATGCCTAGTTTTGCCATTCACGCTTTTATGCAAAATGTTTACATACCATTACATGTTCATAAACCTTAGACTGTACCATGCTTTTTATGTTTTTTACTACCTACTGTATGCTAAATTATCATGTTTAGTTTGGACATCTAATGCTGTTGGGAATGTGAAGATATCTACAATTACAATGTTCCGTGTCAGTAAAGTGAATCGTATAAAGAAAGAACTTCACCATATAACTGACCTTTATCTGTTGACTTTGATTTATAGTCTAATTGGATGATTTTTTCTTTACCCTAGAATATCTTGAAGCGAGATTTGAAATGGTGCCCCCCCCATTTAGCAAGTTAAGACTTTGGTACTCAATGGTTGGGTTGTTGGCCTTTCTTACTGCGATGTTCGTGGACTAGTTTGCTTTCTCCAACTCACCCCAATTCTAGAGGAGCTGATTCTTGACATTTATCACGTATTAAACTCACTCTTTGGCTTTACAAAATATATCCATTTTATGATGCTTCACATTTTGCTAAATTTACCATGCCTGACAGATTGAGCAATATTTGATGCAGGAGCTTACATTTGAAAACGACATCGATGAAAGTTGCAGTCTGGTGGACCGATTTATTCCTTCTGAGCATCTTAAAATAGTTGAAGTCAGTTTCAGAAAGGATGTCAAAGATGTTCACGAACTTGTGGAGACTTTAATTGCCTGCGGCATACCTACTGATATAATCAGCATCAGGAGATGTGATAGTTGATGGCATGTAAGTTACATTTTAACAATGGGCAAACAAAGAAGGCCTCACACAAATTTTAAGTTTAATTATGTGAATTTTCATTGTTTCTACTTGAAAGTAATACTACGACAGTACATCTTAGTTTAGAGAAATGCGGAAGTTACATTGAGTGCATCTTGTAACAGCCCATATTCCTTCACTTTTTACATATTTGCCTATCTAGTTGCAAAATAGTCTGGTGGTATACCTGCATTTTTGTTTTAGTTATGTATTATTGCTGTCTTGTTTGCTGAATTACTTGCACATCTGTACAAATAGCTGGTCTCCTTATCCCATTGATCAATTTAGCTTGCACCTTTTCACCACTTGCTGTTTGTGTATGTTCTAGATTTGGTGGTGCTTTGAGTCACTACTACATTGTTCTGGATTTGGTGTCTTGGTGCTTCTCTTAGTAAATGTTTATTATCATTTAATGATTATCCATGCCCATATTGCTTCTTATTATCTAGTATCGTGGTGCCCCTTTCTGTATTATTGCTTTGCTCGCTGTGATGTGTTTGCTCAACTGAGGCATGTTAAGGCTCCACTTGGAGCAATAAGCTCAAGATCCTCTTTTCGTTGCTGTGAATTAAAGGGAAATGGACAAATTGTATTTCACCCCTACAAGGCTAATTAAAATATCAAAAGTTTGTTGTAGTTGAATTAAGGCAGCTACTTCAACCTATTGAATTCCATGTTGCAAGTTGGGCTTAGGTGCACTTCTTATGCAGTAGTAACACGCTTTGTTTCAATCAGGTCTCGATTTCCAGTTTTGTGAAATGGAAAAAAAAATTCTTGGCTTGAAAACACTGATACATTGATAATAGTATTTTACTGGATGGTTTAATCTGTTTAATTTTACTGATAATCTGTTCAATTTTTTTGGTTAGTTCCTCTGAGAAACCATGTGTTAAATGTGATTGCTTCTCAAAACACTATATAATCCTTTGTATCAAATATGACCTTTGGAAATTCAGTATGATCTTTTTGTGTCTTACAGGCTTCGGGGTCGGAGAAGTGAAAAGATGATCGTGCTATTCATGGATGAACCAGTTCTGGACCACCTATATATGGTTTTGGTTTACTGGGAACGAGACTTGTGTGCCGAAGCTAATGAAGTTGAGCTTAAATGGATCTTTGTCGTATGCACAGTTGGGATGTAGTAAGACCCAGTTTATCAGTATGCTGACTTGTACTCGTGCTCGTGTGCTACTCTGTAGTGTGTAGTAGAGGTTTTGCAAGACGAGCCATGTCTCGGTGTGCAGGGAGGGATCCTCTCCTGCTCTCCTGGCCCCTTCCTTTTTCAGTAACGACCGCGCACACACCTGCACTGTTGCAAGTGTTCCTTTTTAATACTCCTCTCGTCGCTATGCTATACTTGTAAGAGCACCGTGGTGCTCAGGTAAGGAAAATAATGTGCATTGGCGTGTGGTCCCTAAGTCATGACTTTGTAGGAGTTTTGTCGTACCATGGTTTTAAAAACAAAAGATTTGTTGCATCCAAACACTCATTCGTTTTGAAAAACCAAAGTATTTCTAGAGTATTGGATAAATATTGTGGTTTTATAAAATATTTTGGTTTTCAACGTCTGCTGGTTTGTTTAGATACAATAGACTTCTTAGTTTCAAATACCATAGTTTTACCATAGTGTTTTTAGAGTTTTAGAAACTCCACACATAACTTCTTTTGTGAACCAGTTTTTTTTTATCTCTTTGACCTATAACAGTAGTTTTCGAGAACTAAGTCATCCAGACGGGCCTGGTATCTTGAGATTAGTGGTTGCCGAATTTCTGCCCACAAGATGTCATCGCAATCCATAAGGCGTTTGTGGATTTGTAATTTTGAACATATCAAGCGAAAAATTAGTGATAACATATAAAGTCACTTTCCATCGGGTTGAATCAGCGGGCGTCTTTCAAGAGGTATCGGTCGCCTCGGGAGGGTCAAGGGACCTCGCAACCACACACGCGACGAAGTAGAGGAAGAGGTACCCCTGTATCCTCCACCCCTGCCTCCTCCTCCATCTGTACCTCCTCCACCTGTACCTCCTCCTCAGAGGATGAGTGAGCGGAAGGTAACTCAGACGGCGATGAAGGTACAGGCGACGGTGGCCTCATCTTGCCTCCACCCTTCCCTCGACCCCTGGGTCTACCCCGAGGTCTCTTCCCGGACCCTCAGCTGCATCGGACCCTTTATGCATCGTTATCGCTTTTGAGTAAAGCGACGCTATCCTCTTTATACCGTCCACCATTGTTCAATCACCTGCAATTAAAAAGAGTAAACCAATTAGCACAGATAATACATTAAAATAGATGCAAAATAAATAAAACATACTTAGAAAATAACATGGTATGACAAATAATAAATCAATTAGCACGGATCATACATGTATTAGAAATAATCATCATGATCGGGATTAGCTAGATCATAAGTCTCATCATCACTATCATGCATGTCGATATAATCATCCCCGTGCTCCGAAGGAGGAATGTTGTCATCACCGTCATTGCTTAGATGTAATCGCTGAAGTAATTCTAAGTCCTTCACATTCTGAACCTCATCTTCGGCGTCCTTGTCGGCACCACTTTCATTGTCTACTTCCATACCCTGAGCTTTGGTTAAGTCTATCTCAAAACTCCCTTCGAGCCCATCTTCTTGAAAGAACTCTCCGTCATATGTGTTGGGGTCTATGTTGTAATCTTGATTGTTTGGGACAGGTAGTTTACCGTGTGGCGATACCTTGTACACAACATCCCAACCCTTAAGACGGTCTACAGTTTGGCACGGGTATGAGAGATAATAAACTTGTATGGCCTGTTGAGCCACAATATAGACATCGTCTCCTGGTAAGACGGATGATTATCGAATTTCAACTAGCCCAAGGTTAGGGGTCCGCCTCACTACTTCAGGATCAAACCAATGGTATTTGAATATAACAGGATTAAGAGGTTTGCAACCATGAAACATGAGTTCGTATATTTCTTCAATTCTTCCGTAATACTCAATCCCATCTAAGCCTTGCGTAAAAACTCCGGTATTTGTGGTTCTTCGATTGGGCCGACTTTGCTCGTGGCGTGTTGTGTGAAAGTGATATCCATTCACGTCATAACCGGTAAATGACCTGACCCTATAGGCACAACCATCGGCAACCTGTCTCAACTCGGCACTCATAGATGCATTGGTTTGTCCCTACAAGTTCAAGCAGGGTAGTTCGTTATATTAGTCGCACGTACGAGCAACTTGTAATGTCAAACTAAGTATGAGCCAAATTGGACAGTACCTTCTGTTTGAACCAAGAAATGAAATCGGGCATTCTATTTCCCGCACCCTCTCTAAGAAGGGTCGAAGTTTCCTGCGGGGTAGGTTCCCTTGATTCACGCCAGAATCGTTCATGAAATTCCCTGTACCAACGAGAAACAAGGGAGTTGGACACAGAATTGTGACTACTTGAGAAAAAGTTTATTGAGAACTTACAGCATGTACGGCTCCACTTCAGATAGGTTGGTCAACACATATAGCATAATAGTGCGCCACTCTTCATGTTTCAAGGTCTTGTTAGTCGCACCACTTGCACTTTCTAGTTGCCCTCGGAAAATGCTAAGATTCGATTCATCTTCGCCAACATTGTAACGAGGGGGTGGATTATGCACGCTAGGAAGGTTGTCAGCATAGTATTTTGTTGTGAAGTTTGACACCTCCTCCAGAATGTATGCCTCTGCTATGGATGCTTTAATTTTGCATTTATTTTTACATTTAGTTCAAAGAACCTTTTGAAATCTCTCAATTGAATAGCACCAACGGCCCTGCACAGGCCCCCCATTTGTGCCTCATACGGGAGGTGCAAAATCAAATGCTGCATCGGATTGAAGAAGCCAGGTGGAAAGATCTTCTCCAACTTGCAGAGCAACATAGGCGACATTCTTTCCATGTCTGCAACCACGGTACGAGATAACTCCTTAGCACAAAGCTGGCGAAAGAAATTGCTCAACTCCGCCATCACTATCCAGACATGCTGAGGGACATAGCCTCGAACGATCACTGGCAGTAGCCGCTCAAGCCATATGTGGTAGTCATAACTCTTGAGCCCATTGATTCGCAAATTAGCTGAGTTCACTCCCCTCTTCAGATTCACTGCATACCCATCAGGGAACATTAACGTTTGGAACCATTCTAGTACTTCCCTCCTTTGGGCCCTCGTCAGAATCGGCCTTAGGCTTTCTCCATGACTTCCTATCTCTGGGAGGCACCATGTCTAGCTTTGGTCTATTGCATAACCTCGCATGATCCACTCTAGCCTTAACATTATCCTTTGTCTTATCAGGAATGTCCATGATTGTACCAAAAATTACCTCGGCGACATTCTTTTCAGTGTGTATTACATCAATGTTATGTGGAAGTAGAAGGTCATCAAAATAGGGGAGGTTCCACAAGCACGACTTGTGAGTCCATGCATGTTCCTCACCATATCCCAGAAAACAATCTCCTTGGTCATTGACCTCAAGAGCATCTAACTGAGCACGAACCGCGGCACCAATCATCATCTGGGGTGCAGGGCCTTCAACTACTACATCTTTCATAAAGTTCTTGATGTCTTGTCTGAATGGATGGTCAAGAGGGAGGAATTGTCGATGTTTGTTGAACAAAGAATACTTGCCACCCTTCGTCAACCAAATGAACATCAGAGACGCCTTGCATACTGGGCATGAGAACTTCCCATGAACACACCAGCCATAGAATATCCCATACGCCGAAAAGTCATGCAGGGAGTACTGGTACCAAACATGCATTTTGAATTTTGTCTTTGTAGCTTGGTCGTATATCCATACGCCTTCCTCCCAAGCACGGACTAAATCATCAATCAGAGGCTCCTTGTACACACTCATATTATTCCCCAGGTGTTCAAGAATTATCAACGACAAGAATATGTTCTGTCATTGAAAGAGGATGCCAGGGGGGAGATTGAGAGGGATAACGAACATGGGCCACAAGTGTATGAGGCAGCCGTCATTCCATAAGGATTGAACCCATCTGTTGCCAGCGCAACACGTACATTACGAGCCTCTAGAGCTTTCAAATCAAACCTTGTCCATGCTTCACCATCGGATGGATGCACCAGCTTCTCAGGATTGTATCGACGTCCGTATTTGTGCCATGTCATCTATTTCACGGATTCCTCAGTCATATAAAGCCATTGGATCCTCGGTATGAATGGAAGGTACCATAGCATCTTAACGGGGACGGTGAGCTACCTCTTCTGACCATCACCAGAGTCTACCTCCAGGAACCTAGACAATTTACACTTCACACAGTACTTTGCTTCCGCATGTTCTTTCCTAAATAAGATGCATCCCTTCGGACAAGCATGTATCTGCTCATATGGCATCTTAAGTGTACGAAGGAGTTTCTGTGCCTCATACATGTTCTTTGGCAGGATGTGACCATCCAAGAGCAGGCTACCAACAACTGTCAGCATAACATTGAAGGCTTCTCGACTCAAGCTAAATTGGAACTTTACGGCCATTAGACATGCAATGGCATCCAGTTGAGAAACCTTGGCATGCCCGTGAAGGGGTTGTTGTGCCGCAGACAACATATCGTAATACGCCTTTGTGGTTGGCTCTGGCTCCTCCTCCCTACGTCCTTCATCGAAGTGTGCTTCATGATAGTCATTTAACATGTCTCCTACCCCGGCATCAGCATCATAACCCTCGATGCGTTGTCTCACGACCTCGTCTCACACGATCGAATTCACCATGGTAGATTCACCGGGTATAGTCCGCCATAAATCCATTCTTGCAAAGATGTTTACCCATGACCACCTTTGTTTATCGACGCGTGTTTGGACAAATGCTGCAGGGACACCAAGTGCCACGCGCTCCTTTAACCCTTGCAAATGCTAGTTCCAAGAAAGCATCGGTCTTCTCAATCCATTCATCGATGAACGAACCCTGACTAGAGCGGCCCGTGTACATCCACTCACGGTCATCCATCCTCTAACATATCAGCAAGTAATATAAAAATCAATTGCATCTACATGTTCCTATACTGTCTAATAGGTGAAGATAGGTCATAATCCCACCCGAGGATGTGTAGATGGGGTTAGTTTCCATGCTCTACTCCTATCCAAGATAGAATTTCGGCAGCACCTCCCCGTTGTTCTCCAAATACACGTCCTGGCAGGGAGATTGTGTATCCAGAGAACAACATGGAGATACTACTGAAACTCTGTCTTGGATCCGAGTAGAGCATGGAAACTAACTCCATCTACACATCCTCGGGTTGTCCAAAAAAAACGTGGACAATTCGAAATAGATATGGTTATAGATATGCAAAGATCTGCATATTTCCAACCGTATCTTTTTCGAACGGGAGAAGCCTAGCTTGGTTACGTGGTATACGAACATCATATGGAAAGAGGGGTGTAGGATGCCTCACCTTGCTGTCCTACAAAGTGACGAGTCGAGGACGGTGGGGAATAATCCTTGCAATAGCCTCTCCTACAACAAACGAACATAATAGTGTCAATTGTAAATTTCGGCAGCACCTCCCCTGCACGGTGAGGTAACCAAAACCTATAATAGGTATCATCATATTATCAAACTGTAATAGGTACATCATCAGCAATGGCATATGGTCAGACTAAAATAAGCAGCACCATAGGCACACACTTGTATATACTGATGAGAAGATGGTTGCAACAGCACAATAGACATGAATTAAAACATAGGCTCAAGAAGGGGAAAAATAGCAAATGGCAAACACTGAGAACATCAGATCATAACCAATCTCCCTCTACAATCACAAGGTTCACCGTGGTAGGCACTAGTAGAGAACAGACCGTTGATCCTCGACCAAAATGGGCTCTAGTCCCGGAATTTTTTGCGCCCGGGACTAGAGATACCTTTAGTCCCGGTTGGTGGCTCCAACCGGGACTAAAGGTCCCTGCCCAACGGCTACTGCGCCAGACAGAGGTGGCAGGGACCATTAGTCCCGGTTGGAGCCACCAACCGGGACTAAAGGTATACTTTTACTCCCGGTTGGTGGCTCCAACCGGGAGTAAAGGTCTACTCCCGGGCCGTGGCTGCACCCGGGGTTGGAAAGTTACCTTTAGTCCCGGTTGGAGCCACCAACCGGGACTAAAGGTCCCTCCTTTATATCCTGGCCGTCTCCTTCCTCCCCAAGCCCGAGCTCAGCACATTTTGAAGCTCACTGCAGTAGTGTTCTTGCTTCCTCCCTCCCTCCATTGTTCCTCCATCCATTCTTCGATTCCTCCGTTGATTTCTTCGATTTCTCCATCGATTCTTCAGTTGTAAAGGTTACCAATCTCATACTCTCATTTTTCACCATTGTCTTATCTCATTTTGTTCACTATATATATATGGTTCTTTATTGTGGTTTTTTTCATTTGTAAGCAATTTGAGCTCAAAATCACTTCAAGCTTGCATATTTACATGAAAGAAGGTTAAAGTAGCTAGTTGAACTTGCGGATCATGTTCATCTCGGCGATCGTACTTTTTATTTTAACTTTTTATGAAATGAAAAACTTAGAAAATAGTTAGAAAATTATAGAAAATCCGCACTAGTTGAACTTGCGGACCATGTTCAGCTCGGCGAGCATGTTCTCTGTCGAGCGGTAACAGACATCAAGGAGGAGCTTTGATTCTACGAGGGAGAGCGACAACGGTCGTGGAAGACCGTGTTCCCTTCCTCGTAGAATCGGAGCTCTTCCTTGACTAAGTACGGTGCCGTCCGGTGGAGAAATGCTCGCCGAGATGATCACGAAAGCAAGTTCAACTAGTATGGATGGTTATTTATTCACATGTCCCGATATCGTCGCAGTAGTCTGTCAATCACCGTACTTTTTATTTTAACTTTTTATGAAATAAAAAACTTAGAAAATAGTTAGAAAATTATAGAAAATCCGTACTAGTTGAACTTGCGGACCGTGTTCAGCTCGGCGAGCATGTTCTCTGTCGAGCGGTAATGGACATCAAGGAGGAGCTTTGATTCTACGAGGGAGAGTGACAACGGTCGTGGAAGACCGTGTTCCCTTCCTCGTAGAATCGGAGCTCTTCCTTGACCAAGTACGGTGCCGTCCGGTGGAGAAATGCTCGCCGAGATGATCACGTAAGCAAGTTTAACTAGTACGGATGGTTATTTATTCACATGTCCCGATATCGTCGCAGTAGTCTGTCAATCACCATACCCAAACGTAGTATATATATAAATATAAACGATAATCGGTTGTTATGTGTGTACACTCCCATTCTTCTGTTAATTTGTGGAAATATCATGTGAATTACTTACCTGCCGCAGTAAAAGACGAGAACACAATGACCATTAAAAATATCATTGTTTAGAGATATAGATAATTTTATAGTTTGTTAATTTTATTTGTTTATAAAATGAGAAATTTATAGTGTATTAAAAATGAGTTTAGAGAGTAGATGGCAACTGCTTCCGGGTCCTTGGCCTCTCATGTGTTTCCAAAGCGACTTAGGCCGGGCCTCCCTCTCATTCCATATGGCAAGTGTCGTGATGAGACGAAGATTGTGATGGAGTACCGAGTGAAGAAGGAGGGTCCCAACAAGGATCGTATCTTCTATAAGTGTCTGGATCGCAATGTGAGTTATTTTGTCGTATTTAATTATTATGGTTAGTTTATACCTATTTTCATGATGGTTGTGATTAAAGTTCTAATTTTTTGTTTTAATTTCAGTGGGATGGCAGTGGACGATGTTCAGGCTTCTACTGGGAGGAAGAGTATGTTGAACTCGTGTAAAAATATCTTGCACAACAGGCAGATACGGCGGCTAATGAGGCAGTGATTCAGCCGAAGAAGCCCAAAGATGTTGCACAATCGGGGGATCTGTCTATTTTAGTTGAGATTGGTCGCGAAATCCTTGTGCTCCTAAAATGTATTTTAGCTTTAGTTCTTTTAGTGGTAGTTGGGATTGTCTATATTGTAGCGATGCTTTCATAAATTTGTACCTTTTGTGGTGGCACGCATGTTGTATAAATAATTAATTATGATCTAGGTTTTAATATGGTATTTATGTCATGTAATCCAGATGAGCCGACATTGGATGTACAATGCTGATCGCCGCTCCCAAGAGTTCATTGACGGCGTGCATTCTTTGTTACGTGCGGCCGAGGCAAACAAACGCGACGGTTTTATGTGCTGCCCATGTGCCATATGTAAGAATACGGTGGAATATCCTTGCTCAAAGACTCTTCATTCATACTTGTTCAAGTCGGGTTTCATGTCAAACTATATTTGTTGGACGAAGCACGGAGAAACCGGTGTTGTAATGGAAGAAGGTGAAGAAGAACAATGGGACGACAATGATATTATTCCCGATGGTGCGTGCTTCAATGATACTGAAATGGGAGAAGCTGAAGAAGAGGTAGCCGCAGAAGATGATCCGGCTGATGATCTTTGTCAGGTCATTCGTGACGCACAAAGAGAATGTGAAAGTGAAAAGGAGAAGATCAAGTTTGAGCGGATGCTAGAAGATCACAAGAAATTGTTGTACCCAACTTGTGATGCAGGGCAGAAAAAGTTGGGAACCACACTAGAATTGCTGCAATGGAAAGCAAAGAATGGTGTATCTGACAAGGGATTTGGAGAGTTACTAAAAATCCAAAAGAAGGTGCTTCCGAAGGACAATGAATTGCCCGCCACTACCTACGAAGCAAAACAAGTTGTCTATCCTATGGGGCTAGAAATCGAGAAGATACATGCATGTCCTAATGACTGCATCCTGTACCGTGGCAAAGAGTACGAGAAATTGGATGCATGCCTGGTATGCCATGCATCGCGGTATAAGATCAGGCAAGATGACCCTGGTGATGTTGAGGGCGAACGTCCGCAGAAGAAAATCCCTGCCAAGGTTATGTGGTATGCTCCTATAATACCACGCTTGAAATGTCTGTTCAGAAACAAAGAACATGCAAAATTGTTGCGATAGCACAAAGAAGACCGTAAGGTAGACAATATGTTGAGACACCCTGCTGATGGGTCCCAGTGGAGAGCAATCGACAGAGAATTCTCGGAGTTTGCAAATGACGCAAGAAACTTAAGGTTTGCTTTAAGTACAGATGGTATCAATCCTTTTGGAGAGCAGAACAGTAGTCATAGCACTTGGCCTGTTACTCTAAGTATCTACAACATTCCTCCTTGGTTATGCATGAAGCGGAAGTTCATTATGATGCCTATGCTCATCCAAGGCCCGAAGCAACCTGACAATGACATCGATGTGTACCTAAGACCACTTATTGACGAACTTCTCATTTTGTGGAATAAAGAAGGTGTACGTGTGTGGGATGAGTACAAACAAGAACACTTTGATCTACGAGCATTGTTGTTCGTAACAATCAATGATTGGCCTGCTCTAAGTAATCTTTCAGGATAGTCAAACAAGGGATATAATGCATGCACACACTGCTTCGGTGATATTAGAGGTGTATTCTTGAAAAAATGTTGAAAGGTCGTGTACCTTGGCCATCGTCGATTTCTTCCTGCAAATCACCCCGTAAGAAAGAAAGGCAAGCATTTTAAAGGAAAGGCAAACAACCTGACCAAGCCTCACAACCGAACCGGTGAGGATGTACTCGATATGGTCAATGATGTGAAAGTCGTCTTTGGAAAAGGACATGGCAGCCAACCTGTTCCGAACGACGCTAATGGTCACGCACCCATGTGGAAGAAGAAGTCCATATTTTGGGACCTACCCTATTAGCAAGTCCTAGAGGTCCGTAGCTCGATCAACGTGATGCACCTGACGAAGAATCTTTGTGTGAACCTGCTAGGCTTCATGGGTGTGTATGGAAAGCCTAAGGACACATTTGAAGCACGACAGGACCTGCGTTGTTTGAGAGAAAGAGACAACCTGTATCCAGAGAAGACAGATGATGGACGCCATTACTTACGTCCTGCCAGCTACACTCTAAGCAAAGAGGAGAAGGAAATTATGTTTGAATGCTTAAACAACATCAAGGTACCATCTGGATTCTCCTCGAATATAAAGGGTATTATAAATGTGCCAGAGAAGAAATTCTATAACTTAAAGTCCCATGACTGTCACGTTCTCATGACGCAATTACTTCTAGTTGCATTAAGAGGAATTCTACCTCCAAATGTACGTCTAGCCACCGTGAAGCTATGTGCATTCCTCAATGCAATTTCTCATAAGGCAATTGATCCAACTGATCTAGCTAAACTACAGAATGATGTGGTTCAATGTCTCGTTAGCTTTGAGTTGGTGTTCCCTCCTTCCTTCTTTGATATCATGACACACCTCCTAGTTCACCTAGTCAAGGAGATTTTCATTCTCGGTCCTGTGTTCCTACACAACATGTTCCCCTTAGAGAGATTCATGGGAGTCCTGAAGAAATATGTTCACAACCATGCTCGCCCAGAAGGAAGCATCGCCAAGGGCTATGGAACAGAAGAGGTCATTGAGTTCTGTGTTGACTTTATTCCCGACCTTGACTCGATTGGTGTTCCTGAATCGAGACATGAGGGGAGACTAAGCGGAAAAGGGGACACTAGGGAGGAAAACATATATTGGTACGGATGATGATTATTTCAATAAAGCGCACTACACAGTTCTACAGAACTCCTCTTTGGTAGATCCGTATATTGAGACACACAAGGATCTCTTACGATCCGAGTTTCCAGGGAAGACTGAAGCTTGGATTACGCGTAAGCACATGGAAACTTTCAGCGGTTGGTTGCGAAAAAAATGTCAAGGTGATGAGAGCATCCATGAGCAACTGTATTTATTGGCTATGCAACCATCATGTCATATCGTCACATACAAAGGGTACAAGATAAATGGGAACATATTCTACATAGTAGCCCAAGATAAAAGGAGTACCAACCAAAACAGTGGTGTCCGCATAGATGCCACAGACCCAAATGGGAATAAGCAGACATATTATGGACGCATAGATGAAATATGGGAACTAGAATATGCACCTACTTTGAAGATCCCATTGTTCAAGTGCCAATGGGTCAAGATGACTGGAGGTGGGTAACAGTAGACAACGAGTATGGAATGACAATAGTAGACCTTAGTAATATTGGGTACAAAGATGAACCATTCGTCCTTGCCAAGGATGTGAATCAGGTGTTCTATGTCAATGATATGTCTACCAAACCAAAAAGAGGGAAAAATGATAATGACTCAACCAAAGAGCCAAAGCGCCACATAGTTCTTTTAGGGAAAAGAGTCATCGTGGGAATTGAGGACAAGTCGGACATGTCAGAAGATTATGAAAAGGATGACCGAATTCCACCATTCAAAGTGAACAAAGACCCTAGCATCTTGGTAAATGATGAGGACACTCCATGGTTACGACGCGATCATAACCAAGGGACATACGTAAAGAAGAAGTTCACTGCTGTGCCCACTTGATGATATAGTGATTTAATGTAGTGTGTGTTTGAGATATTATGTAATAATTGTGAATTCAGATGTTTATTATGTCATGTTTCAAATTAAATCAATGTTTGATTTGGTGGGATTTCTCTCTCAAAAAGGTAAATTAGGATATTGAGTGATGAAAAATTAAAATATTAACGTTAAAATGATGTGAAAACAAATTTCCTGTCCAAAACCAATAGTTTTAATAATTTTAAGTAAACACTACATTTTTGCATTAACGAAATAATAAATATTAGTTACATTATGTTTTATAAATGTAACAAAAAATAAAAAAAGTTAGGTTATAGATTTTTCCTATGTGCAATAAAGAAAAAGAAAATCCATATTTTTAACAAAATAATTTTATGCCTTTTATTTAATTTACTATGTATTTAACAAAAACTATTGCATTTCTATTGTATTTGACAAGACTATTGCTTAAAACATGCGGGAAACGAAACTGCAGCCCACCATTACTCCCAGGTTGGAAGCCCACCCGAGAGTAAAGGTGGCCTGCAGTTTCGTGGCCCGCCAAAAAAACCTTTACTCCCGGTGCTTATTACCAACCGGGAGTAAAGGTAAACCTTTACTCCCGGTGCGTGTTACCAACCGGGAGTAAAGGTATACCTTTACTCCCGGTTGGTAACACGCACCGGGAGTAAAGGACCTTTACTCCCGGTGGGGGGATGGCACCGGGAGTAAAGGGATATAGCATATATATACCAGTGCCATCTTCTTCCTTGCGTTCTTCACCGATTCCTCTTCCCCTGCGCCCACGCCACTCGGCCCGCCACACCGAGGACACCGCGCCGCCACCCCGCCCGACGTCGGTCGTCGCCACCGCCTCGCGCGCGTCCGTAGTCCCCACGCCACCCCGTGTGCCGACGACCTCGCGGCGCCCGCTGCTGCCCGACCGCCCCGGCCAGACGCAAGGCGTGCGCCACACCGCCGGGTACTCTCGGCCAGACGCGCGCGCGCGGCCAACACCATGCCGGTACCCTCGCCCTGGCCAGACGCGCTGCCACACCGCCGGCCGGTACCCTCGCCCCGGCCAGACGCGCGGCCACACCGCCGGCTGCCCGAGGTACGCTAGCTGTGCTTGCTCCGATCCTATTCCATCGATCTCCATGCATGACACTATGTACATATGTTTTAGGCAACGATCATGGTAACCGTACGTACATGTTGTTCACGTTTTCTTTTATTCCTACGTGCATGCTTTGATACAGTAGCGAAACATTGTTGGTTGTCACTTGCATACGTACGTACGACGTCAACAAATGTGTGTATCGATCACAAACCCAAATGTATACTTAGCTAATTTTCATGGCACGTCGCACACGGCGTTCAGACGGGCATTATTCTCTATCGCGCTAACTATTATAAGAAAGAAAGCGCCAAAGGAACAGATCGAAAAAAATTCCAGTGTATACGCACCATCTATAAGCGCCATGCGTTTCTATGTATACGGCGGAGCACCGCCGCCCTCGTTCGCCCTAGGGTTTATACGGCAGAGCACCGCCGCCCTCGTTCGCCCTAGGGTTTAGGGTTTATACGGCGGAGCACCGCCGCCCTCATTCGCCCTAGGGTTTAGGGTTATGCTGCCCTCGTTCGATCATTTTTGGTGGGTGAAGGTTGGTTTGCAGGTGGTTGTGGATGATATAGCTGAGTCTATGAAGGATATAGCTCAGTCTATGAAGAGTGTGCTTGAAGTGGTTTTGTTGTAAATTTGGCGTGCTGTTGTGAACCTCTTCGAGGGTTCCAATCATTATAAACATTATTTGGAGCTGTTTACTCGACGAGTCAGGATGCAGTGCGATTTTGTTGTCACTTTGGTTTGCAGCAACGCCCCCCTTTTCTTTTAGGCGATGCTCATCGTTTATTGTTCTCAGAAACTTGACGCGCAACGATGCCCCCTTTCTTTCAGGCGAGGCTCGCTATTTTCCATTTAATAAAACCTAATGCGTAGCGACGCCCCCCTTTTGTTTCAGGCGGGATCGCCGCCAAAACCTACTCGCATGTAAGCAAAGATTTGACGTACTATATATTGGTTTTGTTTTTTGAAGCTAGATGGCCGACCCGAGAAACATGGATGAGGAGGAGTTGATGATGAATTTGATCAACACTGGCACTCAAGTTGCCGGCGATGATGGTGCTAAAAATAACGTGCAAGAGGATGCAGATGATGGGAGTCAGTACTTAGCTCTTGAACAAAATGAGCAACAACATATTGGCCAAGTATATATTTTTTATTATTAGCTATATATATTATCATATGTCTTATGTGTGCTCATGACATTAAAAATAATGTTTATGTTTTGTAGCCCTCTGGATCGACATCAACAACTACAACGAAGAGTAAAAATGTTCGAGGTCCCAAAAAGCCATTGGAGGGCCGCTTCATCATCTCGGAATTCAATGTGGATACAGGAGAACCGGAGGGGCGAATAAAATGAAATTCGTGCACCACTGTGGTTACCTTGTACGGGACCGGCTCCCGATCAGTACCCGCGAATGGAAGAAGAAGACCAATGCTCCTCATATCAGTTTTGTCTCCGATCATGACAAGACGTTAATTTGGAAAGATGTCTTGGTACATTTCACGCTCCAAACATATGGTTATGACTGATATAATAGATGGTGATGAATTGAAGGAGCGAGTTAGGGATTGGGCAATGAAGAAGATGGCCACCCAGTTTCAGACTTGGAAGAAACACCTATACACGACGTATGTCAAGAAGAACATAGCACTAGATTTTACTGTCCCAGGCCCTGATCTCAAAGCAGAGGCCCTATTGGGATGAGTTTGTACAGTACAAGACTTCGGAAGAGGGTGTGAGTCGGGTGATAAAGAACCAACGTAATGCCCAACAGAAGACATACCACCATAACTTAGGATCAAGGTGGCTACCCGACTGCCATTAAGAAGTGGAACAAAATGGAAGCAGACCTTCTTGCCTAGGGTATCACACCAGAATCACTCGAGTGGGGAGAATGTGCAAAGAATTGGTTTTTTGCTCATGGGGGAACACTGGACCAGGAGATAGGGAAGTGCGTTTATGGCGCAAGACTGCAAGAAGTAGCAGAAAGATTGTTTTATGCTCAGAGAGCTACTGCTAGTGGTGCGTTCAGGCCCAACAGAGAGAAGGATGAGCTAACATACGCAATCGGGACTATTGAACATGGTGGCCGAACTAGAGGCAAAGGAAGTGTCTCTTGGGAGCATGGATTTCCTCAGAACAGACCTTCCTACAGAAGCCGCCAGAGAAAGAAGGAAGAAGAGGCACAACGGCTCCAAAGGTTGGAGGAAGCGGTGCGTGAAGCACAGGAGCGGGAAAAAAACCTTGAAGCGAGAATGCAGGAGGAAATCAGAAGGCAAGTGCAAATAGCAGTGAGTGCAAGCAAGCAGGCATCAGAGCCAGGAATCAACATTAGCCAATCTGTTCAGTTGAAAAGCAGCTGCGCTTCCACGGAGATACCAAATCAAGGGGACACAGGACTGTGCTTCCCTGTGGATGACGTCACTGAACCTTGTACAATCGTGTGAGCTACACATTCTGAAGGGAAATTCCACAATCAAGGTGGCTATCGGTCTTGTTAATCCTATCGACCGAACCAAGACACCAAGGATTCATGGGAATATAATCCAAGAAGGATATGCTACCATCTCGGTAGATAAAGCTGAAAAAGGTTTTAGTGATTTGCCACTTGACATTCCTGGAGGTGATGGCGAGAAGACTCTAGGAGAAGCAGAGAAGACATTCATTCTATGGCGCAAGCGCTACATCATCATTCCTGGGATGTCGGCTCCACCTCCTCCTGAACTACCTCACCATAGGTACGTGCGGATGAAAACACTACATCATTAATTTGTATTGGCTTAAATAATTAACAATCTGCTCATAATAATATGTCATTCCTTTTTTGTAGCAGATCCTCCCCTAACCTAAATCCAATTGTTCAATCGTCAGATCATCATAGTGCTCTGTACGATGACATTGTGTTGGAAGGCGAGGCTTGCATCCACACCATCTCCAAGGAGGTCTCTAATGCCGCAGCCACCACCTCCAAGGAGGTCTCCAACGCCGCTGCCAATACCTCCAAGGAGGTCTCCAACGCCTCCCCCGCCCCCGCCTACCAAGAAGCCTAGCAAGAGGCCAGCCCCGCAAACGAAGAACCAGTCCCCGCCGGCAAAGAAAGCCACCGTGAAACTAAGGGCTATTCCCAAAATAATATCTGAAGAGAAGGAAGAAGGAACTGATGCATATAAAAAAGATATGTCTAGATTCTATGACAAACTTAAAAAGAATCAAGAAGCAAGGAGAAACCCAGAAGAAACTGTACTTCTTCGTAGCTCCAGATATTCTAAGAAAAAGGGTGGCTTCTTACCAGCAACAACAGCAGGGAATCTCAGTAAGCCGTCCAAATCAACGTTATCGGACTATGACCGCACTCTCACCAAGTCAATTGAGGCGGCACAGAAAAAGAAGCGGGCAGGGAAAGGAGTTACCCAACTCAGACAACAAGCGCACCAATCAGTCCCCCCGCTAGTTGTTGGTAATGAATATGGTTCGAATTTAGGATTAATGCATCAGGCAAACATACCTCCGGATGTCGATTTGGATTACCTTGGTGAATTTATTGATGAGACTGGTCTCGACCTTTACCAGATGTTTGGTGATGGAAATATTGAGAGTGCGGCGGAGGTTGATATTTGGAAGAAAAAATTTGTACTAGGCCAGAGTCTATACAACCCTCAAGCCTTATCTGATCTGGGGACGCAAATGTATCTGCTAAACAAGTGGTACATGCAGGCGTCTACCGGTGAGACTTCTGCGTTGGTGTCAGAATTAGAGACGAACAATTGGTTCCGTGGCGATGATGTTATGTATGTTGACTTTGCAGAATTTCATCAACTATGCCACCTGACCTCTCTGGACAAAGTTATCATTAGCTGCTATTGCCTGTAAGTAATAATTCTTTCGATCTATTATTAAACTCATCATATGTGTGTATATGCATATAAATTATCCTAACAAGTACTATATATATGCAGATTTACAATGATAGAGCTCAGAAAGGAAGGCTGCAATGAAATTGGTTTTGTTGATCCCCATATAGTATTCAAAGACCCAGTTACTCCAAAGACTAATTGGAAGTCTGAGTCAGAGAGTAACCTCATGAACTTCTTAGTGAACCAACGCCACAAGAAGGATATACTCTTTCCCTACAACTTCAAGTGAGTGTTAATAATGTCGATCATCCTTAATGGCTCATATGTTGATTCTAGTTAATTAATGAGTGTTATGTGTTATATCCTATAAACACATGCAGCAATCACTGGATATTGATGGACATCGATCTGGTGAAAAGTCACTTGATAATCTATGACTCGATGAGAAAACCACAATAAGACTACCAAGATATGATAGATATTATCCAGAGGTAATTTCGGTATCTCTAGCAACTATATATACACACAAACATGATGATTAACTATATCTGTTGACGTGGCAAATTTTTTATTGGGCAGTGTTTGGAAAACCTTTATTGAGAAGCAACACATGGGAAAATGCAAAGCACCACTGAATGTAATCCCTTTGAAAGTAAGTCCCCTAAATCGCATCATCTTTATTAATTAAACATATAGCTTTCACCGGATCACCAGATTGGATGATAAATCTTTTTCTCGTAAAGTGGTGTCTGAGGCAGGAACAGGGGAACAACTACTGTGGTTACTATGTTTGCAAGTTTATCAAGGTGGTCTCCTAAAAAACTCCTACAGAGAGACTAAAAGTATGTTAAAAATACACTATATATTCATTTAATTATTATTATTGATTGTGTTACTATGTCTTTATATATATATATATATATATATGTACATATATTATTTTATTTTTCTTTAATTCAAACCTGTAGACTCGATGGTTGGAGGAAAAGGTCATACGGCAAGACCAAATCAAAGCAATTCAAGAGTCTATAGCCGGATTTTTTAATGAGCAGGTCATCGATTCTAAGGGCGAGTTCTACTTCGACCCAACACTGCCATGGAAGCCAAGCTAGAGGATGAGAGAAAACTTGTTATATCACAACAACTGTAATGCAATATTTTTGTAATATATGCACATGAAATAATATAATGTAAAATACACATATGCATGCATGCATGTAAATATATATATATATGATGCATGCATATATATATATATATATATATATATATATATATATATATATATATTTGTATGCTTGAATTGTGTGATTTAATACGTTCATTGTGCTTGAACCGAAACATACTATACGCGCGTATAAATGTATAATTAGCATCGTACAATACGACTTCGAAAACCTATTTTGAAAAGAAAACAAAAAAATGAAAAGAAAAGAAAAAAGAAAAAAATCTTTAGTCCCGGTTCGTATTACCAACCGGGACTAAAGGTGCCGGCCATCGTGGCATGTCAGGAGGCACCTTTAGTCCCGGTTGGTGTTACCCACCGGGACTAAAGGTCCTCCTTTAGTCCCGGTTCCTGACCCGGGACTAAAGGACCCCCTTTAGTCCCGGATGCTTGCTCCCAGGTGGGGAACCAGGACTAGAGGGGGTTCCCCACCGGGAGTAAAGCTCTGTTCTCTGCCAGTGAGGGGAGCTGGAGCACGCCACCCCAAAATTGCCTATACACTTACACGATTGAGCCCAGCAGAGCAGATGGGCCACGTCACCCCAAAGTCGCTTAGCGTGGCCACGTTGCCCGTTAAACCTCAGCCACGTCACCCCAAAACCTCAGCGATGTGGATAGCGCGGACGATTTGGAGGGATTACAGAGCCTTTGCAACAGTGACAACAAGCTAGCAGATTACTTTATCTACCATTGGCTCGATTACTGCTGGATCTGCTCTCTGTCATTTTAAGCAATAATTTTTTGCCTTTCAGACAACCCAGCCAGAAGCTAAAATAATGAAACTGCACCAACTGAGAGCACAACAATGCGTCGAGTACTCATGAAAGTATAAGATGCAAATTACAAACTACAAACACTGATGGAATAAAGAGGGCATGCTAATATTGTCCCAATTTTTTAGCATCTGCGTAGACAGGCGACCTGCTACCACCCGGCAACAACCAACTAACCTCATCAGATAGCCTACCCGGCCGGCCCAGCCGTCACCTAAACTGAAGGCAAATTGTCAAAATATTCTTGTCCAGCACTACTCCGTAGCAAAGCATTTCAGAAATCGAAGTTGAGAACCATCATGTCCACGAGACCTCGAGTGAGCAGCGGTTACCTAACTCGCCGCCGGCAGTGCCAAGATCATGGTGGCTCCAAATAGTAACAAATATGAGCAATTGATCCAACGGCTTGATTACCAGGAAAAGAAGCAGTGATGCAGCAGCACGGTCAGCCTCCGTGTTCATGTCGAGCCACCGGAAGAGCTCAGCTTAGCTCAGCAGGCAGGACCGGTGTAGAGGTGCGCGCGCCGGCGTTCGGACGACGAGGTGGCTCCGAGTGCAGGAGGTCGAGCACCGGGGGCTGGTGTGGGCGGGCGCGGGCGCGGGGCCGGCGGCGTGGTGTGGGCCGACGGTGGGGCCGGCCGGCGGTGTGGGCGGGCGCGGGCGCGCGGCTGTGTGTTTGAGTGTGTGCATGTGTGCGGCCAGGTGCAGGATTGGGGTGGTTACGAGGGAGGTTTGCCAAGTGCCCGCGATCTAGCACTTGGCAAACCCCCGTTTTGTTTTTTTTCATTTTTAATACCTAAACTACCGCATGTGTGGGGTCCGTAAACCTGTTTGCCGAGTGTCCCAGATTTGACACTCGGCAAACCCTATCTTTGCCGAGTGCCAGATTAAGGGCACTCGGCAAACCAAAAATTTTTTCTTCATTTTTCTTCGTATCCTCCTTTTTCTAAACCCTAAAATACTATGTGTTGGGCGGGTGAGGGGAGTTTGCCGAGTGTCCCAGATATGACACTCGGCAAACCCCATCTTTGCCAAGTGCCAAACCAGGTGCACTCGGCAAACCCACTTTTTTTCATTTTCCTTCGTTTCCTTCTTTTTTTCATTTGATTTTTCTACGAATATTATTCCATTATAATATACCAAATCTTAACATGGAGTACCACATGTTGTATGTAGAGAGTAGAAAAAGTTTCAAGGCCAGAAGTGAAAAAAACTTATTATTTCATGCAGTTGTCGCTCAAATTCAATGTATATTGATTAAAATTCTATAATTGCACTTAATAAATTAAAATTATGAAACGGATCCAAAAAATTACCAAAATTACACATGAATCAATCTATGTTCTCTATTACCTATACAAAAAGTTTTGAAGTCAAACCCCAATTCGACCATCACTTTGACTCCAAATCTTACCGAATCCTTCTCAACGCTATGATTCTTCAACTGAGATACTTCGGTTTGTAAACATCGTACGTGATAGATTGTTCAAAACCTTCTCACTTTTTTACCACGGCCTCCACGTATGATATCACGAGATCTTGACAAATCTCATGATTTTGAGACTTCGTTTGCTTTTTTTAGAATTTAAAAACCATTCGGCCACACGTTCGTGGCCGTGTTTTCTGAACAAGATGTTCAAAATTTCTTTTCATGTCCTAGGTAAGGCCTCACACTAGACTCAATAATTTGAATATCATTTTTCTACTCATTTTATTCTATTATTTGAATCACTTGCAGTTCAAATTTGACTTATACAAAAAAAATTCCTTGAAAAGCAATAAATTAATTAAATATAGCAAATAGATCCAGAAATATACCAAATCTTAACATGGCGTATCACATGTTGTATGTAGAGAGTAGAAAAAGTTTCAAGGCCAGAAGTGGAAAAAACTTATTATTTCATGCAGTTGTCGCTCAAATTCAATGTATATCAATTAAAATTCTATAATTGCACTTAATAAATTAAAATTATGAAACGGATCAAAAAATTACCAAAATTACACATGGATCAATCTATGTTCTCTATTGCCTATACAAAAAAGTTTTAAAGTCAAACCCCAATTCGACCGTCACTTTGACTCCAAATCTTACCGAAACCTTCTCAATGCTACGATTCTTCATCTGAGATACTTCGGTTTGTAAACATAGTACGTGATAGATTGTGCGAAACATTCTCCATTTTTTACCACGGCATCCACGTATGATATCATGAGATCTTGACAAGTCTCATGATTTTCATACTTCGTTTGCTTTTTTTAGAATTTAAAAACCATTCGGCCACACGTTCGTGGTCGGGTTTTGTCGACGAAATATGGTCGGCAGTCTACCTAGGGGTATGCCCAAGGTAGTAGATTATCGGCAGACAGATGCGCAAGCCCCAAACAAGACGGTGACGCAAGACAGACACGAGGTTTTATCCAGGTTCGGCCGCCAAGAAGGCGTAATACCTACGTCCTGCGTCTGATTTGTATTGCTGTATGTCAATGAGAGATATTTTTTAGAGGGGTCCCCTGCCCGCCTTATATAGTCCGGGGGGCAGGGTTACAGATCTGGAAACTAATCCTAGTCAGTTACAACTGCCATATCTGGCCGGATAAGGATTCCTATTCTAACCGACCAGGATCCTGCTTGGTTGCCAAATCCGTCTTGATTCCTTGTGCGGGACTCCGATCAGGTTAACTGGGCCGCACGTCATCTTTCGGGTGGACTGAACCCACCGATCCGGGCCAGCCCAAGCTTAGCCGTAAGGGTATAGGGGTTAATACCCCCACAGCTAGTCCCCGAGCATCATGTATTATGCTGCGACACGCCTTTTGAACCTTCTCCGACAAACGAGGCTTGAATTCTTGACGCCTCCGACCACCATCATCACCGGAGAAGTAGGTTGTCCGAAGAATGTATGGTGCTCTTAAGAAAAAAGAAAAAGATATCTGTCCCAGGAAGTGTGCCCACTTGTATTTCTGATAAGAAATGTAAGTGCACCTTGAAGCGTAGCATCTTTGATCATCAGAAGCGTAGGGGTCGAAAAACAAACACATTCACCGCAAGGTGAAGTGTGCCCACTTAGTCCCCGAGCCTGGTAGTAGGTGACATAGGCACGTGGTGCCAGGGTCTAAAAGAATTCCCAGTTATGTTGAGAACCCAATCGTCGTACAGGCGATACGAGATGCACCGGCAGGTGCATCGTACCGATGTAGTCCCCGAGCTTGCTGGAAGGCGAGGGATGAGCCTTGTAGCAAGGTCTAAAAGAAAAGTCTCTTAACTGTATGTGAGTACAACTCACATGTAGCCAACGAGAACCACTATTCTAGCAGTGGTCGGGGCAGTCCCCGAGCATACCAATAATCCTCATAATCATTCAAACACAGGGGTCAATTTAAACAAACACATTCACCGCAAGGTGAAGTGTGCCCACTTAGTCCCCGAGCTTGCTGGAAGGCAAAGTATGAGCCTTGTAGCAAGGTCTAAAGAAAAATCTCTTAACTGTATGTGAGTACAGATCACATGTAGCCAAGGAGAACCATTATGCAAGCAGTGGTCGGGGCAGACCCCGAACGCGGCCGTGGTCGGAGCGATCCCCGAGCACAAAAGTGGCCTGGGCAGTCCCCGAGCACATTAGTGGTCTAGGCAGTCCCCGAGCACTTTAGTGGTCTGGGCAGTCCCCGAGCACATTAGTGGTCTGGGCAGTCCCCGAGCACTTGAGTGGTCTGGGCAGTCCCCGAGCACTTTAGTGGTCAAGGCAAATCCACGATCACTTGCGCTGCTTGTACCATTATTTTGTGTACTTCTTTCTATTCTCTGCCAAGTCCAGTCTGACACATCTGGTCAAAAAAGTAAATAGGTATAGTACGTCATTCTGTCTTCTCTTTCTGTGTTTTTTTTTTTTTTTTTTTTTTGCAAACAGTCGTTTGACACCTGTATTGAGGTGTGTCAGTGTGGGCCCCCTTACACCATCAACGAAGAGGCGCGTACACTGTTAACGAAGGAGCGCGTTTATTGGCGCAGATTTCGAGGTTGTGTGAACAACCGTCTGCGGCGCGTGCGCACGACTCCCAATATTCTCGGGCGGACGAAACGACGGTGATCTTTGTTTTATATAATGCAGATCTGGTAAGTTACTCATACCATTCCCCATTGTCATCCGCCGCCGCAACCTTCTTCCTCCTCCTGCCGAACCCTATTCCCCAAAAATCATCACCAATCCCCTCGGTCTCCCGCTCCCACCCACTTCGTAAGCACGAACTAATGGCGAAGAGAGACGCCCAGAAGAAAGGCGGGGTCATGGCGAAGGAATGGTGGAAGTCGCGGAGCAACGAGCAGACCATCGAGGACCTCGTCGCCATGGGAGTGCTCCACAACAAGGCACTTGCGGGATGGCGTGCACCGGAAGGAGAAAGCTTCCCCGATCCACAACCAGGTGAGATTGTGGTCTTTGAAGATTTCTTCAAAAGGGGTTTTGGGATTCCAGTGCACCCTTTCCTTCAGGGTCTCTGTTTGTACTACGAGATTGGGATTTGCAATCTGCATCCCAACTCGATTCTTCTTGTCTCCACCTTCATCCATCTCTGCGAGGCTTATGGCGGCTTCCAGCCCCATTTCGACCTCTTTCGCCACCTATTCTGTCTTCGGAAGAAAGGGAGCGGTGGCTCGAAGATCGCCGGAGGCGTTTACCTGAACCTGCGCGACGGCATGAAGGCTCAATACCTGCACTGCCCCTGGAACACCTCGTTGGACGAGTGGTACAAGAAGTGGTTCTACATCCGTGAAGAGCCGAACACCATCACTTTGTGCGATGTGGGCTTGATTCCAGAGAAGAAAGGCAGCTGGTCGGAGAGGCCCGAGAACTTGGAGCAGATCGCCGAACTGCTCGGGATGATCCCCTGGGGAAGGCTTGATGGCCCGAGTGTTGTCGGCAACTTCATCAGTCGAAGAATTCAGCCTTGCCAGAAAAGGATTCACCCTGGCTTCGAGTACCAAGGAGGCGCTGATCCGACGAGGACCAGAAAGGAGCCGCTCGACAAGATGGAGATCAAGGCCAGGATTGGAGAGCTATTCAACCTGGCCGATCCCAATTATGTTGCACTGAACGCCATTGAACACGCCTTCAAGCTGGCTCGCCCTCCCCCAAAGGTAAATGACGCCTCCTTTTAACTGTAAAGTCATGTTGTATCGAAGGAAATAACTGTCTTTTCCTTCATTTTGTGTCTCAGTACGATGGCCGTGACCGGGCAGGAGTGTTTGTGTCGCCTCCCCCCGGTGTAGAGTGGCCGCAAGCTACTGGGCCAACCGCCCAGACCAGCGCCAGGACCGACGGAGTTCACTGGGCTGTACTCGAGACCGTAGAGGACGCCTCGACCAGAGCCGCCGGCAAGCGTCCGGCTGCCAGCAAACGTCGCCAAGCCATCATCTCCCAGTCGGACGATGAAGCAGAGGATGCGGACATCTTCCGGCTCGTCCCCCGAAAGAGGAGAAGGCAGGTGGGGCCGTCGGAGCAGGGTGGCTCCTCTGTGCCTGCAGTGGTCACAGCACCGACCACAGCAACACAGAGCACAGACGAAGAGAACATGCCGCTTCATCCTCCGACGCCCGTACCGGAGGTTGGACAAGTCCCGGTGGAAACTGCCGAGCAAGCAGAGCAGGGGCGGTCGAGGAGGCGTTCCTTCGCCACATCCTTCCGCAAGTCAAAACTGTAAGTATATATATTTTTGATGTAAGCTTTGCATTTTGCAGTAGATGCTATTGTCTTCTGAATTTGTCTCTGAATGTATTAGATCCGCGTCCACCGAAAGCCCCGACCAGCTAGCTGGGTGCAGAACGTCCCCTCCAAAAACGGCGGGACAAACTGCTCAGCAACCGGCCGCGGAGGAGCCCATGGCAGGGACTCTGCCTGGGGCTCAGCAGGCGGACGACCAGACGCCAGTCCCCGAGCAGAATACAAGTGCTCCGAGCACAAACCCTGATGAGGCGGATACCACAGCGTCACGGGAGCTGGATCTAGCCGAGGAGCAGCAGCCAGAAGTTGCCCGAAACAAGGGTGCCAACGCGACGGCTCGTGGGAAAGCCGTGATGGTCGTGGAGTCTGCAAACTCCGGACCACCGCCTCCTCCCGAACTGGAGGCTGAAGAGGATGAAGTGGAAGAAGTCCTGGGCCGTCCCCAAGATAGACGACAACATGTATATGTGTCGCGCTATCGGAACGACGAATGGGTCATGCACGAGGAGATCCCAGAGGCCGAAGAAACCTTAAGAGTTGAACGAGCGGCCAAACGCCTGGTGACTGAAGTCCAGGTATATTTGGCTTTAATCCTTAAACTTGTTGTGTAGTCGAACTATCTGACGTAGCTTGTCTATATGCAGGACGTGATGAAAACTGCAAGGTACCGAAAAAGGTGCTTCGACCAGATAGAAGTAGTCATGAAGACCAATAAGGAGCTGACGGCTGAAGTGGAACGCCTACGGCGCCAACTTGAAGCCACCGACCAGGAGAGGACAAATCAAGAAGCACAGAACCAGAACCTGGTCGGGCAGCTCAAAAACACAGAGCAGGAGAAAACAGGTAAGTATTCACCGTATCATAGCAAGTGCAGGACTTGCGTTATTTTGTTCTTGACAGCAATAGCTGTAATGCAGGTTTAGAAGCTGAAGTGACCCGCCTCCAGGGGGAGAACAGACGCGCGCTTGCAGAATGTGGTCGCCTGAAGGAGGACAACGAGAAACTGGCACGCCGCCAGTCGGAACTCCAAGACCACACTAACAAAATGAAGGACGACCTGAAAAGTAAGCACTCCAGACCACCTTTTCGTTCAATTGCCCACATTGCCTTGTCGTGTCATCATGTTTGATGTATTGTACTGTTTTCAGTTTTAAAAGTCAATGCCAAGAGGCACCTTGAGGCCGTGATCAAGGAGCGTGACGACTGGAAAGCACAATGCCTTAAGGCCGCCGAGGAGCGGGACACGTGGAGCAAGCGGTGCCAAGAAATGGCGACTGGCATTGTGCCCGTCCTCGACCTTATCGACCCGGCGCTCACAGAGGAAGAGCTAAGGACGCCTCAGCTCGGACTGGTCGAGAGATGCAAGCAAGCATGGGGATGGTTCCAAGACTTCGTGAAGGAGGCGGGTGAGTACACGGGTGCCCATGTGCTAAGCATGGTTCGTGCTCACTACCCCCTGATCGATCTCCAACGCTTGGAGGCTGGGTACCCGAAGGAGATAGACCCAGACCAGGCCGAAGAGCTTCGGACTACCCAGCTGGACTTGTCGTCAAAGATAATCGGCGATATTAACCTGTGCGGAGGTGGGACAGCACCTGTGCAGGGTATGCCATCGACAAGCCAGCTGGAAATGCCATCAGCTACAAGCCAACCAACAGAGCCTGCGGTCTCGACCAGCCAGGCACCGGTGAGGCCATCCCCTTCAGCTTGACTAGCTCCAGAGTCCCGGAGACTCGAGTAGGGTATCAGAGGCGGCGAGCAGTAAATGCCATGCGCCCCGACCAGCCAATGTAATAGGCTTAGAGCTGTAGAAGGGGGACATAGTTGTGTTATTGTAAACTTGGGCCTTTTCAGGCAAGCTTGTAATAACGTAACTGTATATCATTATAAGCTTGTTTGTTTTATACAAAACGTACTTTAAGCTTGAAATTTTGTGTTGGTGTAACTAAGTGGGAACGTGTTAACGTTCTGTTTAGTTGTACCGTTTTGCTTCGACACGTCATCCTGAAAAGTTTGTGCGGCCCTAGTCTGGCATGTGGTCGGAGTATGAGGTACTATGACCTGTGCACACGTGAACGCAGACAAGCCAAACCAGGGGGGACCTGCCGATCACCCGCAACGTAGAGAGCGGATCCCGTGCACGTGTTGGGAGAAACCGGAGACAGGGCCTGCTCCGAAAACCGTAGAAGGAGTGGTGGTCGGCTTGTACTGGCTTAAGTTACAATAACCATAAAATTTGGAGTGACACATTAGAGTGGTCGGAGAAATCATAGTTGCTTTAGTAAAGTAAATCGAAAACACAAGTAGAGTACATATCTCAGTAGTTAAGCATAGAAGCGTCTAAGCTTGTCGATGTGCCATGAGTTCGGTACGTCCGTGCCGTCTAGATGAGCTAACCTGTAAGACGTTGGACGTGTGACTTCCTTAATCATGAAGGGTCCCTCCCATGGGGATGCGAGTTTGTGGACACCAGCCTGGTTCGTCTTCCACTTCAAGACTAAGTCCCCGACCACGAAGAAACGTTCTTTAACGTTCTTGTTGTAGTACCTGCGCAAAACAGCAAGGTACTTGGCCGTGCGTACGCAAGAATCAAGCCTTTTCTCTTCTGCGCTGTTGACTTCTAGCTCCCGTACTTCGTCGACCTTGCCTTCGTCGAAGTTCTCTACCCGTGCTGATCGGAAAGCTATATCTGGTGGGAGGACCGCTTCGGCGCCGTAAACCATAAAGTACGGTGAGACGCCAGTGTTACGACTGGGCTGAGTTCGGAGGCCCCAGACAACGGCTGGTAACTCCTTGAGCCATCTTCCAGGAGCTTTATCATTTTCTCTGTACATCCTCTTTTTCAATGCGTCCAAGATCATGCCATTCGCCCGCTCGACTTGTCCATTAGCTCTAGGATGCGCCACCGAGACGTATTTTACAACTATGCTCCTTTCATCGCAGAAGTCCCAAAAAGCGTTCCCGGTGAACTGAGTACCCAGATCAGTAATGATGCTGTTGGGGATGCCGAAACGGTGGATGACCTGGTCGAGGAATGTGACGGCTTTCTCTGAGGATGCCTGTACCAGAGGCATGTATTCTATCCACTTAGAAAACTTATCAATTAGCACGAAGACGCATGTGAATTTCCCAGGAGCTGGTTTGAAAGGCCCGATCATGTCCAGTCCCCAGCATGCGAAGGGCCAAGAGGCTGGAATCGTCTGGATCTCATGTGCCGGTACATGTATTCTCTTGGAGAAGAACTGACAGCCTTCACAGCGGCGGACTAGCTTCTCTGCGTCGGCCACTGCTGACGGCCAATAGAACCCTGCTCGGAAAGCCTTACCGACCAGTGTTCTTGAGGCCGCGTGGTTGCCGCAGGAGCCAGAGTGAATTTGGTCTAGGAGATGCTTGCCTTCCTCCTGGGTTATGCACTTCATCAAGATTTCCTCCTTAGCGTTTTTGCGCCATAACTTGCCGTCGACGAGCAGATACTGCTTACTACGACGCATCAGGCGTTCATTTTCTGTTCGATCGATATAACCGCTACCGTCTGTTAAGTACTTGATGAAAGGTGTTCTCCAGTCTGGCTCATGAGTGGTCGGAAGCGGCTCGGTTGTGCTCGGCGCCGGAACCGTAGCCACTAATTGCTGGTCTGAGACTTTGTCGGTCGTTGAATCTTCGTCTTCAATGGAGGGCGTGAGCAGGTCTTGGACGAATACGCCATGTGGGATTTTGGCTCGGGATGATCCTAACTTTGACAACGCATCCGCTGCCTGGTTCTTGTCCCGGACCACGTGTATGTACTCGATGCCATAGAACCTGCCTTCCAGCTTTCTTATCGATTTGCAATATGCGTCCATCTTTTCACTGGTCGTGTCCCAGTCCTTGTTGAGTTGGTTGATGACCAAAGCCGAATCTCCGTAAACATAGAGACGTTTAACTCCAAGCTCAACCGCAATGCGTAGACCATGCAAGCATGCTTCATACTCGGCGGCATTATTAGATGCTGGGAAATAAATCCTGAGGACGTACCGGAGCTGCTCCTTGGATGGTGATATGAAAAGAATTCCTGCTCCCGCACCGTCAATGTTGAGAGAACCGTCAAAATACATCGTCCAATATTCGTCGGATCCCGGAGAAGCAGGCGTGCTTAAGTCTGTCCACTCGACGATGAAATCGACGAGTGCCTGAGACTTGATTGTAGTACGGCTTGCAAATTCCAATGAAAAGGGGCATAGCTCCATTGCCCATTTGACGATGCGCCCGTTCGCATCCTTATTGCGAATGATGTCCCCCAAAGGATACTCGGTCATGACCACCACACGATATCCGTCGAAGTAATGCCTCAACTTTCGGGATGTTATCAGTATGGCGTAGAGCAGTTTCTGAATCTGTGGGTACCTGGTCTTGGATTCGTTGAGTACCTCACTAATGAAATAGATTGGCCGCTGTACCTTGTAGGCGTGGCCCGGCTCGTCACGCTCGACCACCAGTGTAGTGGAAACCACCCGATCGGTTGCCGCGATGTAAAGTAGGAGAGTTTCGTCTTCTCTGGGAGCAGTAAGTACCGGAGGTGACGTGAGGTATTGCTTCAGCTGCATGAAGGCAGCGTCTGCTTCCTCCGACCACTCGAACTTCTCGGACGCTTTGAGCAGTTTGAAGAACGGTAGTCCTTTTTCTCCTAATCTTGATATGAAACGGCTTAGAGCAGCCATGCAGCCGGTGAGCTTCTGGACATCCTTCACCTTTTTTGGGGGCTTCATGTCTAAGACAGCTTTGACTTTCTCCGGGTTAGGGCGTATGCCGTCGTAACTGACGACGTTGCCGAGCAGTATGCCAGACGGGACACCAAAGATGCACTTCTTTGGGTTTAATTTCCATTGGAACGTATTAAGGGCTGCGAAGGTGCGTTCCAGATTGTCAACAAGGGTATGTGCTTCCTTGGTTTTGACAACTACATCGTCGACGTAAGCCTCGACGAGGCCGTCTTTTATCTCATCGTTGAGGCAGGCCTGTATAGCGCGTTGGTAGGTAGCACCGGCGTTTTTGAGCCCGAACGACATAGTCGTGTAGCAGTAGGCGCCGAAAGGCGTGATGAAAGATGTCTTGATCTGGTCGTCCTTTTTGAGAGCGATCTGGTGATAACCAGAGTAGCAATCAAGAAAGGAAAGCAGCTCGCAACCGGCGGTTGAATCTACGACCTCGTCTATGCGAGGCAAACCAAAGGGGTCCTTAGGGCAGTGTTTGTTGAGATCAGTGTAATCAACGCACATTCTCCATTCATTATTCTTTTTGCGTACAAGAACCGGGTTGGCTAACCATTCCGGATGATACACTTCTTTGATAAATCCGGCTGCCAAAAGCCGTGTAACTTCTACCCTAATCGCCTCCTTTTTGTCGCGAGCGAACCGTCGTAGCTTCTGCTTGATTGGTTTGGCTTTGCTGTTGACATTCAAGGAGTGCTCAATCAAGTCCCGAGGTACACCGGGCATGTCGGAAGGTTTCCATGCAAACACATCCACGTTGCCCCTCAAGAACCTGACGAGCGCGTCTTCCTATTTGGGATCCAGGTCGGCCCCGATGAGGGCCGTTTTGCTGGGATCGCCCTCGACCAGCTGGATCGTCTTGTGCTCCTTGCACCTGATGTTCTTGCGCGGAGCCTCGAGCTCTGGGATCTCCAAGTGGTCGGCCGTGGTCTTCTTAGCGTTGAGCATGGTCTCGGCCATGCGAATAGAGAGGTCGTGGGCCTCTGCTATTTTGAAGCTGTCGTCCTCGCAGGTATAAGCTGCGTATACGTTGCCCCTGAGGGTCAAAACTCCTTTCTCAGTAGGCATCTTGAGCACCAGATACCTGTAATGAGGTATGGCCATGAACTTGGTGAGCGACGGTCGACCAAGAATGGCATGGTAGGTGCCGTCGAAATCAGCGACCACGAAGTTAACGTAGTCGGTGCGGAAGTGGTCCGGAGTCCCAAACTGCACAGGTAGCGTGATCTGCCCGAGAGGTGTGGAGCTCTGTCCGGGGAGAACGCCCCAGAACTGTGCCTCGTATGGCTTCAGGTCCGCCTGGGCTATTTTCAGAGCGGGCAGGCTGTTCTTGAACAGTATATCAATGGAGCTGCCACCGTCGATCAGTACCCTGTCGAACTGAACCTTGTTGATACAAGGATCGAGGACCAGGGGAAAACGCCCTGGTTCGGGTATGGCGGCCCATTGGTCCTTCCTGCTGAAATAGATTTCACGGTGAGACCACGGAGGAAGCCGCGGATCGGTAAGAAGGTTGTCGTTCTTTGCCACGTTCAAGCAGGCGCGGGCGAGCAGCTTGCGTTCTCGTTTGGTCTCAATGGACACCTTGCCGCCGATGATGGTGTGCACGCGATCCGTCGGCTTGACGTATTTATGACGAGGATCTGCATCGTCGTCGTCGTTGTCCTCGTTGCGCTGTTCCCTCACGTCAGTAGGCTTGTCGGACATATCCGGAGCCTGTTGGCGCGTGTAGATAGTCTTGAGGACGCGACAATTCTCCATGGTATGGTTCGACTTGGGATGGAGCTGGCAGGGGCCCTTCAATGCCTTGGCGTAATCGTCCTCGTAGTTACGACGTCCTCCGCCCTTTTTCACAGTATTGACCTCGCCATCGTCTTCCCGAGCACGCTTGCTTCTGTAATCGTCACGGCGGTTGCGCCGCTGATTACGTTGATCACGGTGGTCGCGGGAGTCGTTGCGCTGGTTGCGGCGGTCAAAATTGTCGTTCCGACCACGGTTGCCGCGGTAATCATCACGGCGTGGGGGGTGGTCGGAGCGTGGGACCCTTGCTTCTTCTTCGACGATTATCTTTTTAGCGTCGTCAGCGTCCGCGTATTTCTTAGCGGTGGCCAAGAGCGCTGTGACTGACTCAGGTCTTTTCCGGAGGAGCTTGTCTCTTAGGGCGTCGTGGAAGCGGAGGCCGGTGACGAAAGCTTCGATTGCTTCGTTGTCGGATATTGACGGGACCTTGATGCGCATCTCCGAGAAACGCCGAACGTACTCGCGCAGCGGTTCGTCTTTCCGATCTCGGATCCGTTGCAGATCGTACTTGTTGCCGGGTTGTTCACAAGTAGCGATGAAATTGTCGATGAAGGCCTGCTTGAGTTCCTGCCAAGAGTCAAAAGAGTTTGCCGGCAAGCTAACTAGCCATTGGTGACCTGCATGACCAACGGCGACTGGGAAGTAGTTAGACATAACGTGCTCGTCAGCCATGGCTGATCGGCACGCGGTTTCATAGAGCATGACCCATAATTCGGGGTTTTCTTTGCCGTCGTACTTCTGAAGCTTCTCGAGCTTGAAGTTCTTTGGCCATATGACTTGGCGCAGGTGTGGAGTGAACTGCTTCAGGCCCGGCGGACCGTGGACGGTGTCGTACTCCATACGGCGATAGCTTTCATGGGATGCACGATCGTCAGCTCTCTGGTTGATGCGAGCACGCAAATCGCGTCCACCGAGGTAATGGCGGAGATCGTTATTGCCATCGCGGCGATCTCGATTGCCACCTGGATTAGCGTTGCGACCGTGGTTATCACGGCGATTGTCGCGGTTATCTCGGCGGTTGTCGCCTCGAACGTCGTGGCGGTTATCCTCCCGGCGGCGGTTGTCGTCCCGACCACCATCACGACCACCGTTCCCGCCTTGACGGTTGTCCGATGGGTCGTTATTGCGCGAGCCACGTAGGTTGAGTGGCTGTGAGCGACTTGAGTATTGGCGGCTGTGGCTTGATTCGACAGAAACGGATGGAGCCCGGGCTTGGTTCATCTCTGCGGTCTGAGCCATAGCAGCCGTCAGATAAGCTTGTATGTCATCACGGATTCCTTGAGTCTCGGGAGTGTTGGGCAGCCGCTGCATCGTCGCCATGGCGACGGCTACGTTGGCGCTTGGGGTCTTGAAGACTTGTTTATCCCCCACCCTGTCGAAAGCATTGTTGAGGTCGCGCGGTTGGACCCTTATGCGTCGTGCCTCCTGGTCTGCTTCAGCTTCGATTTGCCGGCGATTAAACCGGTCAATATTGCGTGCTTCGCGTGCAGTCTTTTCTTGTTCTGTTTCGCCAACTGCTGGCGGCTCGTCGTTGCTGACAACATGGATCAAATCCCCTCGTCTTGGCGGGAAAGACGGAAATTGGGGGAAACCCGGGGCGTGGTCTGGTAGATCCAGATCGTATTGGGCGCCTTCATCTTCGTGACGCTGAAGCTCGGTGTGGACAGATGCGTTGGACGCGATGCCGGATGAGGAGCTGGAGTCACCTTCTCGGACTGTGTGGACGGATCCTTCCCGATAATCTTCGATCCGGACCATGTTGACGATGTTGCATGGCTTCGGCCGAGATCGGTGTACAGGACACAGATCCGAGCGGTGTCGCAGGTTGTACGTGTAGCTGGAGGCAGCGTTTTGCAGGCCGTAGGGCTGGACCTGGTGGTTCTCCGTCGAGGCTTCGTACTCGCAGAGTCGGAGACCCGTCGCAAAGGCTGGCTGGCGACGAGCGGAGCGCCCCTCAGGAGTAGATACGACCACAAGATCTGTTCCGAGTCGTGCAGGACGACTGGTCCGAGCTGGTCGGATAGATCTGTTGTGGGGAGATGTTACCTGCTCATTAGGTTGGCTTTGAATCGTACTTACCAGAGCTAGGGTTTCAGCGAGTTTGGTGCCGACCCGATCGATGGAGTCGAGCAAGTCGGTGTCGTCGATCTGCTTTCCTCTGTAGCGGGGAAGCAGACGACGGGTTGTCGGCGTGGCTGTAAGCGTGGTCGGAGCCATATCCATCGTGGTCGGAGCCACGTTCGTCGTGGTCGGAGCCGTGTTCACCGTGGTCGGAATCGTGTTCACCGTGGTCGGAGCCGTAGCCGATGCAGGTGAAGTAGTCGTCGGCGCGGGTTGAATCCACGCCTCCTCCGCGGTCATGGTGATGGAGACGTCGGGGCCGGTGGTCCAGGTGATCTGGCCAACGGTGAACGTGAGGCCGTTGGGCGTAGCCATGGAGCCGGAGACGATGACCATCTTGTTTGCTTGACGAGCAGTACGCACACCCCCTACCTGGCGCGCCACTGTCGACGAAATATGGTCGGCAGTCTACCTAGGGGTATGCCCAAGGTAGTAGATTATCGGCAGACAGATGCGCAAGCCCCAAACAAGACGGTGACGCAAGACAGACACGAGGTTTTATCCAGGTTCGGCCGCCAAGAAGGCGTAATACCTACGTCCTGCGTCTGATTTGTATTGCTGTATGTCAATGAGAGATATTTTTTAGAGGGGTCCCCTGCCCGCCTTATATAGTCCGGGGGGCAGGGTTACAGATCTGGAAACTAATCCTAGTCAGTTACAACTGCCATATCTGGCCGGATAAGGATTCCTATTCTAACCGACCAGGATCCTGCTTGGTTGCCAAATCCGTCTTGATTCCTTGTGCGGGACTCCGATCAGGTTAACTGGGCCGCACGTCATCTTTCGGGTGGACTGAACCCACCGATCCGGGCCAGCCCAAGCTTAGCCGTAAGGGTATAGGGGTTAATACCCCCACAGGTTTCCTGAACAAGATGTTCGAAATTTCTTTTCATTTCTTGGGTAAGGCCTCAAACCGGACTCAATAACATGAATATAATTTTTCTACTCATTTTTATTCTATTATTTGAATCACTTGCGGTTCAAATTTGACTTATACCAAAAAATTTCTTGAAATGCAATAAATTAATTAAATATAGCAAACGGATCCAGAAATATACCAAATCTTAACATGGAGTACCACATGTTGTATGTAGAGAGTAGAAAAAGTTTCAAGGCTAGAAGTGAAAAAAACTTAATAATTTAACGAGTGCCAAAATAAAACACTCGGCAAACGAACCTATTTGCCGAGTGCCAGATAAAAACACTCGGCAAAGACTCACTTTGCCGAGTGTCACTAACGGGTACTCGGCAAAGTGCTAACGGCATGGCGCTCCAGCTGGCGGCCGTTGCACGGCCGGCGCACACGCTGCTATTTTGCCAAGTGCCAGATGTTTGCCGAGTGTTTCGTTATTATTTGTCGAGTGTTTACTTTAAGGCACTCGACAAAAAGGGTTTTTGCCGAGTGCAATATGTTTGCCGAATGTTTCCACGGTGACACTCGGCACACAACAGGTTTGCCGAGTGCCCGATGTAATGCACTCGGCAAAGCCTCAGGCACTCGGCATACCTACTATTTCTGGTAGTGAATGTGGGAAAGATGGCAACCTCAGGGATTCAGGTGGTGGCGATGTTGGGGGACAGGCAGTAGCGAGTTCTGGGGAGGCCCTGCAATAGCGAGGCGAGTAGCAACGGAGCTCCTCGGGCAGCAGCGAGGCGAGCAGCAGCAAGCTCCTATCAACGCAGAGCTTTCTTATTCGCGAATTTGCCTTCGTGTGCTTTGTACTCTAACTCTACTAGGAAAAATGTGCTTTGTACTCCAACTCTATTAGGGAAAAGAGAAAAAATACTAAAATACTCTAAGAATAATTATTAGTATTTTTTATGATTAATGCGGGAGGAACGGGTCCCAAGCACAGTAACAAAGCTCATATTATTCAATGAAAGATACATGTCACAAAGATAGCACAATAATTGATCTTATTAAATAACTAGTGGATGTATCTTCATTTCTCTCAAACTTGCATTGTTACTATCACACATCCATCGCAGGCCCTCCGTCAGCAATATAATGCACGACCTGTCGGAAAAACATTATCAGTCTGTTTATTAACTTATCGCATATTCTGAAGGATTGGATTGGTACAAGATATATATATATATATATATATATATATATATATATATATATATATATATATATATATATATAGGCAAATCATAAAATTTACCTAATTAATTAGGGGCATTTATCTTTAAGCTCCAGGATCTTCATTGTGCTGTATTCCTCCTCCTCTTCTTTTGTCAGAAGACCGACGATGCAGCGGATCATGTCTGGACGCATTCCCTGCAAAATTCTGACTAGCTGACAACAGGGACCGCGCTCCGGTGGTGGGGGCGGAGGATTCCCGTTCTTGTCTTTCTTGATGTTTAGTTTGCATGTTAACAGGAGATCCTTCTTCTGCTGTTCGGTACATACCCTTTTTCCATTCACAGGCCCTAGACAAACTGCTGCAAACACTGCCAGTGCCAGGAGGAATGCAGCTGCTTTCCCTGCAAACATCTTCGTGCTAGTTTGGGATATGCTGACAAACTATAGCTTGTTTGGGATAGGATAGGGTGCTAATTTGTACTAAGAAGACACAAGTTTGATATCCTGGCCCCGTTCGGCTGGAGGGTTTTTGGAGGAAAGTGGATGAAAAACACTGATCCGGATAAAATGTTGTGAGAGAAAAACACTGTTCCGGATAAAAAAAAGAAACGGATCAAGCCGGGTTCAAGGGCAGGCGAACGGGGCCACTGAGTTTGTGTGTATTGTGCTTCTCTAATCTCTATATATAGAACGGAAGGGAATCGTCCAGTAGCATATACTATATATGAGATGAGATGAGACTTCATTCAATGTTATGGATACTCAAATATATGGGGTGGCATATCTGATCATTTATGAATATTGGATTCCTGTTAGATGTATTCAGTATTTCAGTGTCAATTTATATTGAAGATATCCAACTTTTCTTTAGCGGAATCCTTCTCCGCAATTAATGTATGTCCAACTAAAATCAAAATCAAAATCAAAATCTATATCTATATCTATATCTATATCTATATCTATATACCTATCTATCTATCTATATATTCTATATCTATATTATATCTATCTATCTACCTATATCTATATCTACAAAAGAACGAAGAAATTGAAAATATGATTTACCAAAAATTTTCTTATCTCATATAAGGACCCTTGGATGATTTATTGTATATTTAGATCTAACGATGTATATCAATCTGATGGTGGGCCATGTTCAAATCTTACGGTCACGCATTATGCATCATATGCGTTCCTGCCGTTATGTTTGTTGCATTGGATCGACACCCTCCGAGGAATTTACTTGTCACCGGAAAATTTCTGTACCTGCTGTTGTACCCAGCCCCAGCATCGTTGCCTTGCATGTCATTCCCTCACACGCAATCTCCTTCCATCTTTGTGTAACCGACGTACACGAGACAACAAGGAGGCTCCTATGTTCAAAAACCGACCAAGAATCCCCGCTCACGCAGAAACTCCCCCCACGCGGAAACTGCTCCTCCCCCAAGGCATCCTCTCCCCGACCTCTACCGCCATTGCATTGGTCCCCCTCCTCTCTCCCATCTGGCGATCTCTCCGGTGGTTAGAGGAGTGGGCACCTGACCTCTTCATAGATCTAGGTTTGTTCTATATTTCTCATAGGGTTTGGTTTTTAGTGTCATCGATGAGGTGGTGGCGACGATGGCGCATTGAAATAAGGTCTCTCCGGCCTCTCCATACCTCGACGATTTTCAATCTGACGTCGGCAAAGGGCCAGTGAGAGCATGGTTTGTCAGGTCTGTTGGTTCTCTTCAGATCTTGGTAGTTGGTTTGTTTATCTTGGGATCACTAAAATTAGATGTTAATCTACTTGAAGACAGGACTAGGGTTAAGCACTTATTGAACTAGATGATACCCCACGTGTTGCTATGTAAATTTTATAACATCATATATGAAACAACAAAATGAATAATATCTTTTGACGACAAAGAAAATGGATGTATACGGCAAAGAGAAAACCACCAACCAGGGGCGGATCTAGGCCCCGAGCTGCCTGGGCTGCAGCCCGGGCGCGTCCCAAATCCCTTTAGCAACTCATTTGTCCAGACCAAGATAGCCCATAAAAATATACATTTAGCAGTACCCGACGCGGCCAAAATATCCTTTATACTATTTTCAGCCCCCACCCTCCTCCTTTGAGCTGTTTCTGGATCCGCCACTGCCACCAGCTACTCATGTGGACGCTGTAGAAACGTATTCTGAGGCTTTTCAAGTACAAGCAGGTAGCGCATGGCTACATGGAGAAGAAACAAAAGGGTTTTCACATCTAACTTCACATTTACCCTGCTTTTTTCTAACACTGCATTGTTTGCATTGCCTCCTTCCATTGGCAATTTGGCATGACCTCAACCAACTTTACATATTTAAATAAACTTGAAACAAACAAAATAGAGACAAATTAAAAGAGAACGGGACTACAGGAGGAGTTGAAACAGTGCCACGCCTGTCTTATCCACGACACACTACCCCAGATCTGGACATCACCGTCGATTCAAAAATCTCCTTCACTGCCGTATTTTGAACCGACAGTGGCATACCGGCAGTGATGGGAGGTTGACATCACTGTCGGTTCTTAAAAAATGACACTGATCTATAGGCAACAGTGTCGGTTCCTGGCTCCACCCGACAGTGTCTAGTTGAACAACACTGCCGGTTTGTAGTCCCAACCGACAGTGATGGTTGCTTCAAGAGTGTCGGTTCATGGCTCAAGCCGACAGTGTTGAGCAAGCCAACACTGTCGGTTCATGGCTCAAGCCGGCAGTGTTGAGCAAGCCAACATTGTCGGTTCATGGCTCAAGCCGACAGTGTTGAGTAAGCCAACACTGTCGGTTTGTTGCTAACTGGCAGTGATGGTTACGGCAACATTGTCGGTTTGTTGATAAACGGCCGTGATGGTTACGACAACACTGCCGGTTCGTTGCTAACCGGCAGTGATGGCCCGTTCGCATTTTATTGTTTTATAATTTATTTTAATTTATATTTTTTCGTGGAGGTTTCGCTTTATATACGCTACGTAGACGATAGGTCCATCAATATTAAACATTACAAATGTTACGGTTACAGTTCAAATGTTCTTATCCAGATCTCAATCCCTCAAAATAAAAAACAATTGTTCCCGGACTTCACAGATTGTGCAATGCTTCTCGGACTTCTTACAATAATCTGGTGAGCCGCTCTGGGCCATACTGGTCATTGTACTTCACGGATTGTGCAATGGAAAATACTCCATCTTTTTCCAATACCTCGGCTAAGATGAATTTTGCCAGCTCCGATTGCAGTACGACGATCTCCATGTCTAACAGCCTTTGGTGGTTATATTTCTTGCGCTGTCATTCAAAAAAGATGATATCCAAAGAGGAATAGTAAATCATTTTGTTGAATTATTAACAGACATAAATGAAATGGGGATTATACACACCAACTTATCGGCTTCTTCCGATTTCCTGCCGATGTAGCGAAGCATAGCCCACATTACATAAAACTCGCATTCATTGTTTCCCGCCGGCTATGATAGGTACTTCCCCTCCATTTCGACAACCTTGAATGGGACCGGCGTCCCACCGATATGTCTTCTTCGGACACTGAGCAACATTAAAGGGAGAAACATTAGAAAGCGGTATGTGTGATTAGAAAATAATATGTTATTAGGATCGCTTACTAATTTAGCACTGCCACCAGTGCATCCAGATGATGAAATGGTTTTTTCTTCGAGTCCCACACCTCGATCAGATTTTTGGCAAGATTGACACAAATGAAGATAAAATGTTTGCTACAATCACAGAATCCTAATTATCGAATAATCTTAACGAAAAAAGAAGCATAAAATTAAAAGTCGAGAACACATACTCGTAGTTGTAGGCTAGAAGTATGTGGGTTTTCTTTTCATCGTGAATTCATCAAAAACAGCAATCAATCTCTATTTCAGGTCTTCCACGTCACATCCATGGAGGCCTAGACATGTCCTCTCATTGACTCGCAAGGGGTCCAAGAAGCCTATGTAATCCCATTTGCTTTTTAGAATGCAAAATTTTGCTATACACCTACATAAAATCATGGGAAGTGCTCAAAAGTTAACAATTTGTGTCTCGAGAGAGTAGTTAATTGTAATATCATGTGTGTACGGTACTTACATAGTCCACATCGTCAACATTTGAACATCGAGATAGCGTTTCTGGTATAGCTGGAACAAGCACTCCCACTCGACATCGAACTTCTCTTCTTCAGGATAATAGAAAACATGTGGCAAATGGATAATAACCTCAAAACTAAAGTCGTCCGTCTCTGTTGCTTGAGCCATATAATATTCATGTAACTAGCGCATATATGTTGTCAGATTTTTATACTCATGATCGAGAACCAAAAGATTGCCCCTTTCATAATTCATTGCCGGCGTTCCCGTCCCTTGTACATCATAATAGATGTTCGTGGCCTCTTCCATGGTTAATCCTAGGTTGTCTTCGACGTACTTCTATATGTTCCTTAAATCTTTATTGTGTATTTCTTCATCTCTTGTTGTAGCGTATTTATTCTGTGTTTGCCTTTCAAATTCGAACTTCAATAAAAATGAAGGCAGTGAGGCACAGAGATTGAAGAAACTAACACAATCTTCCTTTGAGATGTGTGCTGTAAATTTTTCTTTCATCAAGGTGGTAACGCTGCCACTGAACGACCTTTTTCTTTTCTGTTGGTCCACTTTGGGAGCATTAGCGACCGAATCCAAGGACCTTTTCTGCGACTGCGAGGATGTCTTTGATCTTGTTTTGGGCTGAGGTGGAGGAGGAGGAGGATGACGACGAGAATTCTGTTTTCCTGGTGCTGATGAAGATGGAGGAGGAGGAGGAGTCTCTTTTCTCGGGGCTGATGAAGATGGAGTCGGACGAGGGGGAATAGAAGGAGACCTCTGTCTTCTCGGGGGTGATGGCTCTAGATGAGGAGGGGAGTGATATCTGTTGGGAGATGGTGAGTGATCATCGCGGGTGGGCGAAGACTCGCCGTCGTCCTCATCATCAGAGGACAATTAATGGTCAAGCTTAATGAAACGCTTACACCAGGCCACTTGAGAGCCCTTGTTTTGACCAAGTTTCGGCCTGTCTTCCGCTACGGGGTACTCAATGGGTATCTTGTTATACTTCTGAAAGCATCTAGGCCCCTAGTTGGGTTTCAGTGATTAATGACAATACATGATTACTGTGACTAACGTGTGTTTTGTAGAGGCAATTAAGTTAGGTCATGGTAATGGAGATCGATTGGGCTATCATGATGGTCATGCCCCTACGATGGAAATCGTTTCGGTTTTCAAAGGATGGACGCCAAGGTTAAGGATAGACTAGTTCTAAGTGTCGATTGGAATTGGAGTGACACTTAGAGTAGTTTAGAACTTTGTTTTTCCTTTGGCCATACTATTAAGGGGGGTACGAACGGGTAGCTTGACCTAGGTGAGTCTAGTGGGTTAGGTGTTGTGCACATTTGCTAAATCTAGCGCTAGGTAGCTCCTACATAGCCCTTAGATCCAATGGAGCAAACTTCATTCACGTATGATCGAGAGTTGGAAGTGAATGGAGGGTCAAATATTGATCGGACGCTGGCTTCGGTGTGACCGAACGCTGGCGCAGAGTCCGGTCAGTTCATTTGATCAAGGTGAAATCGTCTGGTGCAACCGGACACTGAGAGGTCAAGTGACCAGACGCTGAGAGCCAGCGTCCGGTCGTTTCCAGTAAGGTTCCAGTGAGGGAAAATCACGACCGAACGCGTCCAGTCACACTGTAAAAACTAGAATTTGGGGAGAACTGACCGGAGCGTCCGGTCACCCCATAGAGGCACATAACGGTTTGTTTTTTTAGTCGGTGTTATAAATAGAACCTCCACTCGTGTGTGGGAACACTTTTGCTCATTCCAACAGCTGAGAAACACCTTAGAGAGTGCCAAGAAGAGCAAGGTCCTAGTGAGGTGATTGAGATTTGAGAATCCTAAAGAGAGCCCTCATTAGTGAGATCAAGAGTAGCAAAGTATGCATCCACCCTTCTCATTAGGCTTGTCATGGTCAAGTGAGAGCCCGTGCTTGTTACACTTGGTGATCGCCATCACCTAGATGGTTTGGTGGTGATTGGGAGCTTGGTGATCATCCAACTCAAGTTGTGAGCGGTTGTGGGTGATTCACCGCGACGGAGAGTCAAAGAATCAACCCATAGAGAGCACTTGATCCTTGCGTGGATCAAGGGGGAGGTACACCCTTGCGCAGGTGCTCCAACGAGGACTAGTGAGGAGTGGCGACTCTCCGATACCTCAGCAAAACATCGCCGTGTTCCTCCTTCTCTCTTACTTTAAGCATTTACTTTGACCAATTCAATTCTTGTCATTACATTCTTAGAATTGCCATGCTAGAGTAGGATTGGAACGTATGGTGCTAAACTTTTGTGCGTTAGATCAATAGAAACACTTTCTAGGCACAAGGGGTTAATTGGGCTAACCGTAGAGTTTAATTATTGCAAAGAAATTTAGAATTAGCCCAATTCACCCTCCCCCCCTCTTGGGCATCTTGATCCTTTCAATTGGTATCAGAGCCTCGTGCTCACATTTTTAGGCCTAACCGCCTAGAGAAAGATGTCTCACGGGGATGGTCCTCCTCCTATCTTTGAGGAGGATGATTTTCCATATTAGAAAATTCGCATAGAGGCGTATTTAGAAGCTCTAGATATTGGCATACTTAGAGCCACCTCACAAGGTTTCCCAAAACCTCAGGATGCCGCACACCCACAAGGCGATGAGTTGAATTATGAGAAATGGAATGCAAAGGCTCGAAACATAATCTTTAGAGGCCTTTGCAAAGATGTGTTCAACCGGGTGAGGAACCACAAAGACGCCCATGCACTATGGTCGGACGTTTGTGCGCTCCATGAGGGAACAAAGAGTGAGTGTGAGGAACGCTATCATCTTGTCATGAAAAAGCTTAACTCTTTTGAAATGCTTCCCAAAGAATGTGCTAATGAGATGTATTCATGTTTGAATGTTCTTGTAGAGGAAGTTAATGGGCTTGGACTCACTCAAATGCAACCTTCCGATGTTATAAGAAAAATCTTGAGTGTCCTCCCCATTGACAAATATGGGCATATTATGACCGTGCTACACCATGGTGATCTTTCCACCGCTACACCAACACAAATCTTGGGAAAGATCAACGCTCATGAGATGTACATGCACATCACACCTCAAGATGGCTCATCCTCTACAAAGAAGAAAGAAAAAGACTTAGCATTCAAAGCTAGCCAAGAAAAGGGAAAAGCAAGGCTTGAGTATGAGAGCTCAAGTGATGATGAGGTTGATGATGCAAGCCTTGCCCTCATGGTAAAAAGAACCGCCAAGATGCTAAAGAAGCTCAACAAGAGTGGCATCAAGTTTGATGGCAAGAAGAAGAAGTTCTTCACAAGCTCTAGAAGGAAGCCAATCTCAGAGATGGATTGCTACAATTGTGGAGAACTTGGTCATCTAGCACACCAATGCACAAAGCCCAAGAAAGACAAGTTCAAGAACAAGAACAAGAGCAAGAAAGATGACTCAAGTGATGAAGATGAGAAGAAGAAAGATAAGTCATACAAGAAGAGAGATGGCAAGAAGAGAGACTTCCACAAGAAGAAGAAAAGTGGGAAGGCATACATCGTCGGTGATTGGCTCACGGACATTGATTCATCTAGTGGCTCATCCGATGATGATAGTGACAATGAGAAGGTGGCCGCCATTGTTATTGACTCTTCATCATCTTCACCGCCACCACCGCCATTATCCTCTACTCACCTATGCCTTATGGCCAAAGGTGAACGAAAGGTATCACATGATGATAATTGTAGTGGTGATGATCATGCTCATAATAATGATAGTGATAGTGATAGCGATGATGATGAATATGAATCACCTTCTTATGATGATCTTGCTAAATTGCTAAAAAATACACTAAGATAATCATAAAGACTAGAGCTAAAAATGAAAAACTTGAAATTAAGAATGATTCTCTCTTAGCTAAATGTGACATAGCCGAAAAGTCTAGTGTTGAGCTTAGAGAAGCAAATGATGCTATGTCATCCTAACTCAAAGAGCTCAAATCTTCTAAGAAAGAGCTTAAAGATAAATATGATAAACTTGAGGGGATGCTTAAAGAGCTCATCACTAGCTACAACAAGCTAAAAGATGAATATACTACTCTCATGATTAATCAGGACAATCTTGTTATTGCTCAAGAATATTTATCCAATGAGCCACATGATGCTACTAACAATGTTGTTAAGATTGATATAGCCACATCATGTGATGATTTAATTGATGAGAGCATTGAGCAAGGATCTAGTGCAAAGCCAAGCAAGTGGTTGAGTGCAATGACTATGATGAGTACGTCAAGCTCAAGCATGACAATGAAAAGCTCAAGAAAGAGTTTGAAGAGTTCAAAATCCACAACACCTTTGTGCTAGAAACTCTTGATCATGATGGTGACTTGATTCTTGAGAATGAGAAGCTAAAAGAAGAAAACAAGAAACTCAAGAAAGAGAGAAACAATGTTGCACTTAAGGAAGATAAAAGTAGTGATGCACTCAAGGAAGAGAACAAGAAGCTCAAGTTAGAAAAAGAGCATCTTAAGTTGGATTGAGCAAGTTCACAAGAGGCAAGCATCTTCAAAGTGAGCTACTAATGAACGCCATCATGAAGATGGATAGAAGTGGCATTGGATATGTGGCAAATGTAGAGAAGAAGAAGGCTCAATCTCAACAACAACAATCAAAGCCGAAGCTAAAGCCAAAGAGATGCTTTGAGTGTGGACAAGAAGGCCACTTTGCTCATGAGTGCCAAACTCCACCACCACAACCCTTGCCCAGGCATGCTAGACCTTTTGCCTTCAATGCTCATTACATGCTTAGAAAGGACACTAGTGGTAAAATGAAAGTCATATTCTTAGGACCTCCCAACAAGAATAGGCCTAAGAAGATTTGGGTTGCAAAGTCACTTGTTGAGAAGGTGAAGGGCCCTCAACAAATTTGGGTTCCTAAAGCTTGATCTCTTGTGTGTAGGTGAACTACAAGACCGGTGGAAGTCATTGGGTTATTGATAGTGGTTGCACACAACATATGACCGGTGATCCTCGTATTTTCACCTCACTAGATGAAGAAGTAGATGGACAAGAAAGAATCACATTTGGAGATAACTCAAAGGGCAAGGTTAAAGGATTGGGCAAAGTGGCAATATCAAATGATCATTCAATCTCAAATGTGCTATATGTTGCTTCATTGAGCTTCAACTTGCTATCCGTTGGACAATTGTGTGATCTTGGCTTCCAATGCTTGTTTACCGAGAAGGAAGTTGTTGTATCTAAGAAGAATGATGATCAAGTGATATTCAAAGAATTTAGATACAACAACCTATATCTAGTGGATTTCACCTCCGAAGATGCAAATTTGAAGACTTGCCTATTCACCAAAACAACACTTGGGTGGCTATGGCATAGAAGACTTGCTCATGTTGGGATGAGCTCACTCAAGAAGCTAATGAAGAATGATTTGGTGAGAGGGTTGAAGAATGTGAAGTTTGAGAAGGACAAGCTTTGTAGTGCATGTCAAGCCGGCAAGCAAGTTGCAAATACTCATCCAACCAAAGCTTTCATGTCAACCACAAGAGTGCTAGAACTCCTTCACATGGATTTATTTGGACCAACAACATACAAGAGTTTGGGAGGAAATCTTTATTGTCTTGTGATTGTTGATGACTATTCAAGATACACATGGGTATTCTTCCTTCATGACAAATCCGAAGTTGCATCTTGCTTCAAGAAGTTTGCCAAGAGCGCTCAAAATGAATTTGAAGTGAAGCTAAAGAAGATAAGAAGTGACAATGGAAAGGAATTTGACAACACAAATATAGAAGCTTATTGTGATGAAGTTGGAATCAAACATGAGTTCTCCGCAACATACACTCCTCAACAAAATGGTGTAGTTGAGAGGAAGAACCGGACATTGATCACTCTTGCAAGAACAATGCTTGATGAGTACAACACCCCCGAAGCTCTATGGGCGGAAGCTATCAACACCGCATGCTATGCATCCAACCGCCTATTCCTTCAAAAGTTCCTTGGCAAGACACCTTATGAGTTGCTCAATGGGAAGAAGCCGGACGTCTCCTTCTTTAGGGTGTTTGATTGCAAATGCTACATCTACAAGAAGCGGCAACACCTAGGGAAGTTTCAAAGACGTTGTGATATTGGTTTTCTTGTTGGTTACTCATCAAAGTCCAAAGCATATAGAGTATTTAATCATGCTACCGGCTTGGTTGAAGAAATATATGATGTGGAATTTGATGTATCTAACGGCTCCCAAGGAGCACATGAGAATCTTGATGATGTAGGTGATGAACCATTGAGGGAGGCTATGAAGAACATTCCGGTTGGAGACATCAAGCCTAAAGATGATGAAGATGATGTACAAGTGATTGATCCACCCTCTTCATCAAGTGTGCCATAAGATGGTGAAAAAGATGGGAGAGTAGAAAATAAAGACACTCATGTCTCCCATGAGCAAATGATGGTACAAGCACAAGATGTTGATGCTCCACAACCACCTCCTCAAGTGGTCAATAGAAGAAATACACCTCTATTACAAGATCATCCATAAGATCTTATCATAGGAAGTCCATCAAAGGGTGTAATGACTCGCTCAAAAAAACTTGCTTTATTTATTGCTCATCACTCTTTTGTCTCTTGCTTTGAGCCTACTAAGGTAGAAGAAGCTCTTCAAGATCCGGATTGGATAAATGTCATGCATGAAGAGTTGAACAACTTCACTCGCAATGAAGTTTGGACTCTTGAAGAGCGACCAAAAGGTGCAAGAGTCATTGGAACAAAGTGGGTGTTCCGAAACAAGCAAGATGATCAAGGCATAGTTGTGAGGAACAAGGCAAGACTAGTTGCAAAGGGGTTCTCTCAAGTTGAAGGTTTGGATTTTGGAGAGACCTTTGCACCGGTTGCAAGACTAGAAGCCATTCGTATCCTCCTTGCATATGCATCACATCATGAAATGAAATTATATCAAATGGATGTGAAAAGTGCATTTTTAAATGGCTTTATTAATGAACTAGTCTATGTTGATCAACCTCCCGGGTTTGAAGACCCTAGATATCCTAATCATGTTTATAGGTTGTCCAAGGCATTATATGGGCTTAAGCAAGCCCCAAGAAATTGGTATGAGCGCCTTCGGGACTTCCTCATTGAGAAGGGCTTCACAATTGGGAAGGTCGACACCACACTATTCACCAAGAAGCTTGATGGACATATCTTCATTTGTCAAGTGTATGTGGATGATATCATTTTTGGATCATCAAATGAAGAATCTTGCAAAGAGTTTGGTGAATTGATGTCAAAGGAGTTCGAGATGTCAATGATTGGAGAGCTTACATTCTTTCTCGGTTTTCAAGTCCAGCAAATGAGAGAAGGGATTTTCATCTCTCAAGAGAAATATACAAATGATCTTCTCAAGAGATTCAAGATGGATGAATGTAAGTCAATCAAGACACCAATGCCAACTAATGGACATCTCAACCCAGATGAGGGAGGTAACAAGGTTGATCAAACTCTCTACCGCTCTATGATTGGTAGCTTGTTATATTTAACCGCATCTAGGTCCGACATCATGTTTAGTGTGTGTATGTGTGCTAGATTTCAAGCTAATCCTAAGGAAACTCATTTAATTGCTTTAAAAAGAATCCTTAGGTATCTTAAGTACACACCAAGCATTGGTCTTTGGTATCTCAAAGGAGCTAGATTTGAATTAATTGGCTATTCCGATTCGGATTATGCCGGGTGCAAAGTTGATAGAAAAAGCACATCCGGAGGGTGCCATTTGCTTGGTAGATCACTTGTGTCTTGGTCCTCCAAGAAACAAAATAGTGTGGCTTTGTCCACCGCCGAAGCAGAATACATTGCCACGGGTGCTTGTTAAGTACTTTACATAAAACAAACTTTGCTAGACTATGGTGTAGTTCTAGAAAAAGTACCTCTTTTGTGCGACAATGAAAGTGCGGTAAAACTTGCAAATAATCTGGTTCAACACTCTCGCACCAAGCACATAGATATCTGCCATCACTTTCTTAGAGATCATGTTGCTAAAAATGATATATCATTAGAAGGTGTAAGGACCGAGGATCAATTGGCGGATATCTTTACTAAACCACTAGATGAGGCAACATTTTGTAGATTGCGGAATGAGCTCAATGTGCTTGATTTTAGCAATTTTACTAAAAGATGAGCTTGTGTTGTCCCTTGCATTGCATTGTAATATACAAAATGTTTAATGTTTTGTAATGCATATAGGGCTTGTCTAACATGGTTAAGATGACCGCCGTAAAGCGTGTGAAGAAGCTTAACCTTGGATCAAACTTGACAAGCAACTAGACTTACTTTCAAAGTATTGCATTGCATATGCATGTATGTTGCTTTGTCGTTTATCTTCAATTGCCCTCTTATTGCCTATTTTCTTAAAAAGAATTATAGCCTAAGGCAAAATATTTTTGAAAACATGAGGGTTTGAGAGAGCTCACTCACATCAGTCCTAATTGGTGTTTATTTGGATCTTATTGGAGTTGGGACTTGATTGGGAACAGGCAGCACGAAGGACATTGAAGATTTACTGAAGAAAGAGTGACCGGACGCTACACCGGACTCTAAAGTCCAGCGTCCGGTCAGTTCACAGGAGGTGAACTGCAGCTGAGGAGTGACCGGACGCTGAAACAGTGTTCTCCCAGCATTCGGTCATAAGGCGATCTAGCGTCCAGTCAAAAGAAGATGACATCGACAGGATCGACCGGACTCTGGCTATGTCCGGTCAGTTGGGATTGGACGTGTCCGGTCACGATTCTAGGGGCTTTGGACCTTACTAGAATTGACCGAACGCTGGGTGGCAGCGTCCGATCGCTGCCATCGGAGCGTCCGGTCAGTAGAAGTCATGCGGGACCCGGATTCTTTCTCTGTTTCCTTTTCTACTCCGCGGGGGACCCCCATATAATCCAAGCGCGCGTTGACCTAACCTGCATCTCCTCCGCACCGACATCGCTGCCTGCCGGCTCCTGCGCCCCTATGCCCGAGCTGCGCCGCAGAGCCCGTGCCCTAGCCACCGCCGTAGCCACACCCGCGCCGTGCTCCACACTCCCCTACCGCTCGCCTCTGCCCATGCCATCGTGTTGCCTAGCTCCATGCCACCACACAGCCCCGTCCTCCTATGCTAGAGCCGTCCAAGCCACCGCGCCAGCCTCCCCATGACTCCACTGCCTGAGCCACCACCGAGCTCCACAGTCACAGCATCACCCCCGAGCCCTAGCTCTAGTGCCACCACCGTGCCCTAGCTCCAGCGCCGCCGTGCCCTAGCTTCATCACCACTGGTGACCTAGCCACTACTCCCCTCACTGATTCATCGCAGTGCATCACTGATCCACTCCACTGCATAACCCTAGCCATCCCAGTGGTTCCCCGATTCGTTCCTCTTCTCGTCGATTCATCGGTTCGTCAGGTAGCAAGCCCTCGGTTCTAATTTCGTACCTAAATGCTTGCTTTCATAGGGTATCGTATCTCTAGATGAACAATTAAAATTATTTGTATATCCTATCTACTCTATTGTGCAGCGAGTTGGTGCCGTTGAGGTCTTATTTGCAGTTGTCAGTTAACTCAGGGCCAAGCTCGCAAGTACGGATTGAGGCCAAGCCTCAAAAGTGATAGTTGGCATTTGATCTGTGTCAGAGGCAGTAGTTCTTGTTAGATGGCTCGTGTGAAGAATGCCAGAGGTGGTCCAGGAGATGAGGATCCGAGGCATCCGCCACGCCTGCCTGTAGATCCAAAAGGCAAGGCGACAAAGAAGATAGCGACAAAGAAGCGCAAGTACCCACATGCAGAGACAGCTAGAGCAGCCGTAGTTGTAGAGGCCGCTGAGCGCATAGAGAGAGGAGGTGCTAGGAGTGGAGTCTAGATCACAGATCAGCTTTCACCAGAAGCGAGGGCTACACTTGAGCATGTTGAGCACCTTCATGGAGGTCCAGCTGGGACTCTCATGATTGGAGGACGGCATGTTGCCATTGATGAGGGTCAGCCTCAGGGAGAGTCACAGCAGCAGGCACCATCAGCAGAGCAGACTCAGGAGGGATAGCAGGCCAAGGAGACAGAGCAGGCATCTCAGCCATAGCTTCGCCACTCTGGTCGTATCCGTGCTCTAGTCACACCGAGGGCAGATACACACCGGAGGGGTTCTCGTCCATTGCCTAGACCACAGGGTCCGCCTCTAGTAACACATCTAAATCTGAGGGCCACCATGGCCAAGTAGGTGCAGTAGCTCAGGTTTGTGGACTTTGAGCAGTGGTTCCTACTGAGGAGAGATGATAGAGCTTTAGAGGATTTCTACAATGCATATCTTAATAGTGGAGCTATATTCAGATCTCAGAGGGTGTGCAACATTGAGTCTATTGTAGTAGTAGCCAGAGAGCACATTCGCCAGTATCTATCTTATTTACCAGGGCTGATAGATTTACTTGGATGGACAGGCTTATATGTTCCATCTTGGGTCCGTCAGTTCTATGCTACTCTCTGGATTGACCCACAGCACAGATATATTCACTTTGCATTCAGAGGCAGAGATTACAGGCTGATGAGTTCTAAGGTCAGGGAGATACTTAGGCTTTAGGAGCAGCCCATTCTGCTACATGAGGTGTGCTATGGACAGACAGCGCCACCCAGATGTCCTCACGGCGGTTTGGTACCCCCTACAGATCTAGTCCGCCACTGCTTCAAGGAGCTGTTTGGTGAGGGGTCGAGCAGGACTCCCAGTGATCTCACTCCTACAGCAGAGTGCTGGATGCCATTATGAGGAGGACCCTGATTCCGAGGATGGGGTACCGCGAGGGCTTGACTCACTTATAGCTATGACTTCTTAACTCCCTGATGCAGCAGACATTGTTTGACATTTGGGATCTCCTTCTATCAGAGATAGAGGATACTATTGCTGAGGGGTTCAAAGGTCATCGACAGTTTCCCTATGCTCATTGGATCACATTTCTTATTCACAGGGCAGTTACAGTGAGGCCGCCTAAGATGCTAGCTGAGTTCAGTGGTGCTACTACAGAGTTCCCTACATACAACCTGACTCAGATGATCCGGCATAGTACACCTACAGCACCCAGCCAGCCACGCCGTCATCCAGAGGTGCTAGAGACTGTAGCCCAGCAGGATGATATTATCAAGGGTATAGCAGCTACTAAGGAGGAGCAGCTAGATGCTCAGCAGGAGGGGATGGTCGAGAGCGACCACAGCGATAGCTTTGATGATGACTACTAGGCTATCCCTCGGATGCCTCCTCAGCGACATGACCATGAGGCCGGTAGCTCTAGTTCGGCTCCACCTGCACCGCAGACAGACCCCGCTCTACTTGCTATACTTAAGCGGATGAGGCAGGATTAGGTTCGCCAGGCTCAGGAGACAGCTGCCACATTTGCACAGTTTTAGACTCGGTAGGACGAGTTCTAGCGACAGGAGCTGGCTATGCAGCAGCAGCAGCAGGCTATACATCAGCAACAAGCCATGCACTAGTAGCAGCTTCTCATGTAGCAGCAGCTACTTGGGTTTATGCAGCATATTGTGACAGCTATTGGGGCTCCACCACCATAGTCTTCGCCCCAGCTTGGTCAGCCTGCCACCACTTCTATGACTCATCTGTATAGCCTAGTGGGCTTCAGAGTCAGGGACTGCCAGTGTCACAGTTTCCATCACCTACAGAGCAGGTAGTCCAGTGGTTTGCTTCGCCAGTACCAGCTCCATAGTTCACTCATTTCCATACGGGCTTTACTCCACCTGAGAGTTCGTCAATACTCACTCTAGTTTTTAGGAGCCTTAGTGCTTCATTTAGTGAGTTGACAGGGCAGCCGACACTGCCAGAGCTACATGTCCTAGGTCCTTCTATAGTTGCACCTATTACCGGGACTACAGAGATGCTCCCTTCATCAGTGGCATCATCAGAGCAGGCCACGCCAGTTATAGATCCAACCCAGACCGCTTCAGCATCGCTTCCAGCTATAGAGGGTCATACAGCTTAGAGCTCAGGATCAGATGATGATGGCACACAGTTCCAGCTCGCTCCTCGCACCTCAGCGCCCGACTCGTCCGCTGCAGCCCCACCGACCGACCCTTAGGTTTTGGTGTTTGACGCCAAAGGGGGAGAGGGATTGAGTATATTAGTCTTAGGGGGAGCGACATATCTAGGGGGAGCTTAGTTATTATATTAGCTTATCTAGTACATTTGGATTTTTTATGTGTGATACACTATTATGCATTCATCGTGTGTTTACTTTCATGCATTGAACTATATATGTGATAGTGATATCTACGTGATCGTGATATATGACATGTGTGCTCTCTACTTTGGATTATTTATATGTCATATCACTTGTGCTATGCTCATTTGATTTGCTTCCGCATTTTTACTCCGATGCAAATGAGCTTTATTACTTGTACTCATGCTTATTTCATATCTTTGGAGTACATTATGATGGCTTGGCTCATATAAGCTTGACTAACTCTTTTGTTCTTATTGCTAAAACCTTATATGAACCAAGCATGTTAAAAACCTCATCTCTTTCACATACTCGAGGTAGTATTGTCATCAATCACCAAAAAGGGGGAGATTAAAAGCATCTAGGCCCCTAGTTGGGTTTCGGTGATTAATGACAATACATGATTACTGTAACTAACGTGTGTTTTGTAGAGGCAATTAAGTTAGGTCATAGTAATGGAGATCGATTGGGCTATCATGATGGTCATGCCCCTACGATGGAAATCGTTTTGGTTTTCAAAGGATGGACGACAAGGTTAAGGATGGACTAGTTCTAAGTGTCCATTGGAGTTGGAGTGACACTTAGAGTAGTTTAGAACTTTGTTTTTCCTTTGGCTGTACTATTAAGGGGGGTACGGATGGGTAGCTTGACCTAGGTGAGTCTAGTGGGTTAGGTGTGGTGCACACTTGCTAAATCTAGCGCTAGGTAGCTCCTACATAGCCCTTAGATCCAATGGAGCAAACTTCATTCACGTATGATCGAGAGTTGAAAGTGGGAAGGTCAAATACTGACCGGACGCTGGCTTCGGTGTGACCGGACACTGGCGCAGAGTCCGGTCAGTTCATTTGATCAAGGTGAAATTGTTTGGTGCGACCGGACGCTGAGAGGTCAAGTGACCAGACGCTGAGAGCCAGCGTCCGGTCGTTTCCAGTAAGGTTCCAGAGAGGGAAAATCATGACCGGACGCTGGCCAGCATCCGGTCACATTGTAAAAACTGGAATTCGGGGAGAACTGACCAGAGCATCTGGTCAACATGATCGGAGCGTTCGGTCACCCCGCAGAGGCACATAACGGTTCGTTTTTTAGCCGATGTTATAAATAGAACCTCCACTCATGTGTGGGGACACTTTTGCTCATTCCAATAGCTGAGAAGCACCTTAGACAGTGCCAAGAAGAGCAAGGTCCTAGTGAGGTGATTGAGATTTGAGAATCCCAAAGAGAGCCCTCATTAGTGAGATCAAGAGTAGCAAAGTGTGCATCCACCCTTCTCATTAGGCTTGTCGTGGTCAAGTGAGAGTCAGTGCTTATTACTCTTGGTGATCGCCATCACCTAGATGGCTTGGTGGTGATTGGGAGCTTAGTGATCATCCAGAGAGCTTGTGGATGACCCAACTCAAGTTGTGAGCGGTTGTGGGTGAGTCACCATGACGGAGAGTCAAAGAATCAACCCGTAGAGAGCACTTCATTCTTGCGTGGATCAAGGGGGAGCTACACCCTTGCGTGGGTGCTCCAACGAGGAATAGTGGGGAGTGGCGACTCTCCGATACCTCGGCAAAACATCGCCGCGTTCCTCCTTCTCTCTTACTTTAAGCTTTTACTTTGAGCAATTTAATTCTTGTCATTTACATTCCTAGAATTGCCATGCTAGAGTCGGATTGGAACTTAGGGTGCTAAACTTTTGTGCGTTAGATCAATAGAAACACTTTCTAGGCACAAGGGATTAATTGGGCTAAGCATAGAGTTTAATTATTACAAAGAAATTTAGAATTAGCCCAATTCACCCCCTCCCCCCTCTTGGGCATCTTGATCCTTTCAGGTATCTTGTTATACTTCTTATCAAGTATTCTATCAATGGTGACACAAGCGTACCCCTATGGAACTGGGCGGCCATTAATTGTCCCGTCTCCCATAGGCCAGGCCTGGCCGAGCGCCACCTTGTCCTTTGTCCATTCCTGATGGATGTACAACTTGACATTGACGGGTTCAGTGATGCTGTCCACCGAATGAGGCACATTCGCCTCTTCTTCATCGAGCGGGGTTGATCCGCAGCTACTGTGACCCCTAAACTGTGGGCTAAAGGCAGTAGGAGTAGGGTTTTGTGGTACTCCTAACCCCTTGGACAACAAAATTTGCACGACTTGCGCTTCAATAGTTGCCTCAATCCGTGCTTCCATTCTGTCTTCTATCTCTTTTAGTCGCCTTAAATACTCTGCCTCATGTTCCACCCTACCCCTTGAGTGGCTCCGGTAAGTGTTAGATTCTTAGGGTAATGCTAGTTTCCAAGGAACAACACCGGTTCCTCTAGTGCGACCAGGGTGCTCCTTGGTTCCGAGTGCTTGGGTGAGCATGTCTTTCTCCCTATTAGAAGTGCGAGTCCCTTGCCTCACCTCCTTAGTTACCTGGGAAATCCTCTAGATGAGTTTGCTCATGGGTTGATTTGTGGAGCTAAAGCTCCCATCCTCGGCATACCATACATCCCCCCATACAGTATAATACCGATCTAGCCTCCCAATCGGTGGTCTCAACCTGAACGCCTTCCTCAGCAAGGTGATCCATCTTTTGAAGTTCTGCTTCAAATTCTGGCATCTTTTTGGCATAGCCGCGAGAGCCGAGATGATGAGGATTCATCGCTTTCTGCGAGTTCTCCTTGTTCTTCCTGCTCAGTGCTAAGTACTCCTCGGATAACCTATATTCCTTGAAATCCTACCAGAAGTCCTTCTGCTTGCTAAACTGTCCACCATTGAAATTTGGCTCTTTATTTTGGAGGACAAAATTCTTGTACAATGTCCCCTTGAAATTCTTGAAGCATGTCCCCATGATTTCTTTTGCTTTTTTCTTGACTAACTCCCTATCATACTCGGTTGGGAAAGTGAAATACTCTAGGATCTTGACATCCCATATGTAATCCTTCTCACTTTCAGGAACCCTCCATGGGTCATCATCTTTCCCAATCCACTTCCTATATCTAATTGGGATGAAGTCCCTAACAAGTAACCTAAGGATAGTCTTGTATTTGGTCAAAGCTATAGGCGGTGAGAGTGGATCCCTGAATTCATCAAACTTAGTAATGTGCCAGTGTGCATTGCTACCAACAGGAAACTTTGACACGCCTCGCTTGGATCTGGCCTTCCTGCTACCCAAACCCTCTGGCTCCTCGGCCGGCGGAGGCTCCTGCTAGAGACACCAAGTAAGCTATGCCCCTCTCAATTGATTAGCGTGTGTGGCTACATAGTCACATGATACCAAAGTTACCTGGTCATTTTGACCCAGATCGAGCAGACCGGACGGGGTCCATGGCTGCTCATTCTACCATCCTGATTAACACCGTCATGTTTGTCGGATCATGCGGCTCTCCCATCCCAGCGATATCAGCAGCTTCTTGTTGCCAATCTGTTCTTCGACGACGGGGTAACAGGCGATGATGAGTCATGGCTGTGACACGATCGTGGTTAGTTTTGGCTGCGGATAACTACTAATACCATATGTTCATATATATATATGTATATATATATATTATGTTTAATGCAAAGTCTAATAATAAGTCCACATACAACAAAGTCAAATAATAGCATATGTTCACCTAGAACAAATTCATTGTTTGATTGACCACATACAACAAAGTCCACCTACTGTTCTACGAAACTAAGCCTACATCAACTTCCAAATAAGAAAAGCAATGACCATAGCCATAAATAAAAGCATGACATCTTTCCAAGACCAAGGAGCAATTCTTCTAATCTTCACATCTCCGGCGGGTGGCTTCTCTTCAATCTCCAGTGCCAGCGGATGGCCATGGTTTGCATTCATTGGACCATAGTAGGCCGGTTGCCCATGGTTTGCAAGGTAGGCCGGATGACTATAGTAGGCCCTCAAAGCTTCAGCTTCTGTGTTGTATTTTTTGTGCAAATTACCAGGGTAGCGATTGACTTGAGCATAGCAATCTTCCCAGGTTCGATAAATCCCAGGCATGTGACCAACATGCACTACATACCATGCTATGGTTGCCTATATGTTTAAGTAAATTAGGCATGTGGTAAGTGGTGATGGTAACTCACTGAATAAGAGTTATTATTCAAGTTATATGGCCAAACTAAATCTATTTAATGTTACTCATCCTCCAAGCAATCCAAGTTACATTTCAAATGAAAATTTTGCAAGGCTGCAAAGTCTATTTTACTAAATCACATAATGCACATAAAATACTCACTTTGCAATCATTGATCATGAGAGAAAGTAAAATAGCTTATTATGTGCATTGCATTGCTAGTATTGCCTGTCGCTACTGCAACAGTTGAGAGATGCTTTTCAGGAATGAAGATTGTCAAAACAACTTTGTCTAATCGCATGGGTGATCAGCACTTGAGTCATAGACTTATTTGCTATCTAGAGAAAGAAGAAATGAAGAAAGTGACCAATGAGGCCATGGTTCAACGTTTCATGACAATAGAAGGAAAAGGGCATAAGTATGATCTCTGATAGGTAATGCAATGCATCTACTATTAATGGAAAATTCTACAGTTTATTTGTTAAATAACTGACTTATCTGTTTTCTTTCCTTTTAGGCTAGTGGGATCTTCATCATGGTCTCTTGAATCACATATTATGCTAAATGGGGCATGTTTTGTTCATGATTTTGGGATTCTATCAATGATAACTACACTAAGAGGGCGGTTCCATGGCAAATTATAGCTGATGTCAAATTACAGCTGATGTCAAATTATCAGTTTGTAGGGATACAGGAAACTCTCTTGCAAGTGAAGGTAAGAGGGCGGTTCCATGGCAAGACTGGTTAGCGTTGAAGGCCTAGGCCCTCAGTTGATGTGGCTAAGAAATAAGCTACTTCTCTGTTAGCTGGCTTTGCAACTGTATCCCTCAAATGCTCAGCATTGCTTTGTATAGAAACAATGGGACATGATAGTTATATGCATGTTACATTGCCTGATTGACAAACTCAGATGGTTGTGGGGGGCTGTTGCATTTTAAAAACTGGAGTATATCAGATATTATTTAACCAGATGTACATATATTAGTTCTATAGGTCTAAAATATATATACTCCATCCTCACATCCAAAAACATTGAGTATCGGTGGCACTACAGACTAGACATTCATGATCAAACTGTATGCTAGCATTGAAATAAAGTAGCAGTAACATAAATTATGACAAGTAAATTATATCAAACAATAAGTTGTAGTACTTATTCAAGTAAGCAGCCATGGGACATTTTATCAGACAAGTAGCTGGCAGTGAGCCACGCACTCACCGTGGGGGTAGGAAAGCAGCTGTCCGCGTGCTCCTGAAGGCCTCAGCGGTGCTCCGGACGGTGCGGTGCTCCGGCTTGGCACGAACGGCGCGGTGCTCTGGCTTGGGGTGGTGGACGGCATGGGGCGGTGCTCCGGTGTGGGGCGGTGGATGGCGAGGGGCGGTGCTCCGGCGTGGGGTGGTGCTCCGACGGCGCGGGGGGCGGGGTTGGCGCGGGGTTAAAATGAATTTGGATAATTTCAACCTGCGCCTGTTTTATACCAGTAGCTCATCACTGCTGGTTCTGCTTGTAAACCGACAGTGATGGGGTACATCACTGCCGAGTCATTCCCCAAACCGACAGTGATGTGGCGTAGCAGTTAGGTGTTAAGTAGGATAACTTTTCATTTTCTTTCGAACTCCTACTAGCGCAACGGTTAAGACCCCTCAACTTCAGGCGGTCCAAATTTTTTTGTTCTATTTTATAAATTATTAATTTATTTTGGGAAATAGCTCATCACTTCCGGTTTTGATTGTAAACCGACAGTGCTGGGGTATATCACTGCCGGGTCATTCCCTAAACTGGCAGTGATGTGGTGTAGCAGTTAGGTGTTAAGTAGGATAACTTTTCATTTTCTTTTGACCTCCTCCTACTGGCGCAACGGTTAAGACCCCTCAATTTAGCCCCCGAGACCCGTGTTCGAGTCCCAGGTTACCCAAATTTTTTGGTTCTATTTTATAATTTTTTAAGCGGCCTAAAGGTCAAAAGGAAAAAGTAAATAACCCTTGGCACACATCATATAATAGCGCAGCGGTTAAGTCTCTGAACTCTGCAGCCCGAGACCCGCGCTCGAACCCGAGGGTTGGCACAATTTTTTTTAATTTTTTATATATCACTATCAGTTTTCAAAATAAACCGACAGTGATTACTAGTATCACTGTCGGTTTATTCTCATCAAAGCCGTTTTCTTAAACCGACAGTGATGTTTATATATATTAAAAATTTTCTTTTATATACTAAATAAATAGAAGCATATGTATTCCTATGTCGAAATGGCTTGAAATTTTTTTGGCAAGCTTGTACACCTAAATTAAGACCCCACGTAGGATCTTAGGTTTTTTTATTAGTTTTTTTATTTATTATATTTTTCTGTGTGCTGAATGAGATAAAAGAGGGTGAATTTCATCTTGGACCCAATAGATTTTTTTCATCCACCTCCACAAAATTCTTATCCCTAGGGTATATTAGAGCCTGTGTAAAAGTTTGGCACCATTCTGGATCTTTTCGTGGGTAGACTCAGTTCAACCTATAATTAATCGGTGCCGTCGCGCGGAAATTCAATTAAACCTCAGAAAGTAGCAAATCATCTTCGAAAAATCCCAAACTAGGTGTTTCCTTCACACGTGGCACGTGCAAGGCTAAGAAAAAGTTTGAGACCAATACGACACCGGAATACGTATGAACCACATAAACCTTAATAACATATGTGTATAGTCATGGTTCGATGAAAGGGCACATATACCTCTGTGAATCATGTATACTCCGTCTATGTTGAAATGGCTTGAAATTTTTTTGGCAAGCATGTACACCCAAATTAAGACCCCACATAGGATCTTTGGTTTTTCTAATCAGTTTTTTTATTTATTATATTTTTCTGTGTGCTGAATGAGACAAAAGAGGGTGAATTTCATCTTGGACCCAATAGATTTTTTCATCCACCTCTACAAAAAATTTATCCCTAGGGCACATTAGAGACTATGTAAAAGTTTGGCACTATTCTGGATCTTTTCGTGGGTAGACTCAGTTCAACCTATAATTAATCGGTGCCGTCGCGCGAAAATTCAATTAAACCTCAGAAAGTAGCAAATCATCTTCGGAAAATCCCAAACTAGGTGTTTTCTTCACACATGGCACGTGCAAACCTAAGAAAAAGTTTGAGACCAATACGACACCAGAATACGTATGAACCACAGAAACCTTAATAACCTATGTGTATAGTCATGGTTCGATGAAAGGGCACATATACCACTGTGAAGCATGTATACTCCGTCTATGTCGAAATGACTTGAAATTTTTTTTTGCAAGCATGTACACCCAAATAAGACCCCACATAGGATCTTTGGTTTTTCTTATCAGTTTTTTTATTTATTATATTTTTCTGTGTGCTGAATGAGACAAAAGAGGGTGAATTTCATCTTGGACCCAATAGATTTTTTCATCCACCTCTACAAAAATTTATCCCTAGGGCACATTAGAGACTATGTAAAAGTTTGGCACCATTCTGGATTTTTTCGTGGGTAGACTCAGTTCAACCTATAATTATTCGGTGTCGTCGCGCGGAAATTCAATTAAACCTCAAAAAGTAGCAAACTATCTCCGAAAAATCCCAAACTTGGTGTTTCCTTCACGCATGGCATGTGCAAGCCTAAGAAAAAGTTTGAGACGAATATGACACCGGAATGCCTATGACTCACAGAAACCTTGATAACCTTTGTGTATAGTCATGGTTCGATGAAAAGGCACATGTACCTCTATGAAGCATGTATACTCTACCTATATCAAAATGGCTTGAAATTTTTTTTGGCAAGCATGAACACCCAAATTAAGACCTTACACAGGATCTGAGGTTTTTCTGATCAGTTTTTTTATTTATTATATTTTTCTCTGTGCCAAATGAGACAAAAGTGGGTGAATTTCATCTTGGACCCAATAGATTTTGTCATCCACCTCCACAAAATTCTTATCCCTAGGGCACATTAGAGCCTGTGTAAAAGTTTGGTACCATTTTGGATCTTTTCGTGGGTAGACTCAGTTCAACCAATAATTAAACGATGTCGTCGCACGGAAATTCAATTAAACCTCAGAAAGTAGCAAACCATCTCTAGAAAATCCCAAACTAGGTGTTTCCTTCACACATGGCATGTGGAAGCCTAAGAAAAAGTTTGAGACGAATACAACACCGGAATGTATATTTCTAGTTGCCCAACAAATGTTACATGAATTACATGCATGACAATAATTAAACACATAAAGCCGTACAAATTAAAATTAGAACCCAATTAAACTACGACCTTGAAAACAACCTAATAAACATTAATTACTATCGGAATCACCGCCGGGTTCAATCGGGCCACGCACACTAATATGCCTCTATAGCCATATATGATAATTGATGTCACGGATTATGTATCCGCTTGTATCGATGAAGTCCAATCCCGTATGAGTGCACTCGCTCGTGCCTCACAATACCGAAAGAATGGTCGGCCATAGATGTAACCTACTGAACGACCACTGCTCCTGTTAGTAATCCTTACGCAGTACTGGTGTCCTTCTACAGTGAGCTGGCCGAGGTTACCATTGCAGAAGTCCCAATCATACCCGAGTTGCTCCGTAGCTTGGTCTAGAACGGCCCACAAGCCATATGCAGCATAGGTAAGGTCCTAGAGCACAATCTGCATGCGGAGAAAAAGAAAAAAATAGAGAATGTTATTACAATAATAAACAACAAATAACTATGACTCAGGTATAAGTGACCATTTTACAACATCCACACGGTTGTAGCTCGCAAACCATTCGCTTGCTTGCGGGACGGGGATATCACCAGCATTCCAAGCAAGTGCCTTGAAGTGCAAGAAATCAGGCACATCATAGCAAACATGTCGAAGTGCCTCTAAACAGATGTGCACGGCACTGAATTGGACGCTTATCACGTCCGGGCTCTGTCTTCTCGTCTTGTGGATATGATTCTGATGATTTGCACCCCTCAAAGGGATGGAAAAATTGAGTTCACACGTCCATAGCCGACCACTTGCATTAGATGTCGTGTTCTCGACGATGTCTGAGATAAAGAACCAGCTAAGTGTTGTTCGTAGTCAATCTATTAGGGATATAGTCTGCGACATATATGTATGCAACAATGATATTAAACTAATTACACTTATTTGTTAGCATCAAAAAACAAAAGATGTTGGAAAACATCTTTCATACAATAGCTGGAACAGGGAACCATGGAATGGCCACATTAGGAGCGAATGGCTCATCACCAGGGTAGAAACCTGGTTCTTATGGTGGGGAAGGTCCGTTGTTCATACCACCTGATCGATAAAATGCCAAAAAAATATGAACATAAAATATATGCATAAAAAATTCTTCCAAGTAAAATGTGGCAACATAATTAAATATAGACTGAATGCAAGGAATAAGAATATATATAAATGTAGAATGCAAAGAAACATGAATATAAATATAGATCAAATGAATATAGATAGAATATTGGAGAAGACAGCATATCAATACCATTGAAAAATGCAGGAGCCATGACCAAATCACGTAGAGAGAGTGGATTTCTTGAGAAGTGAGAGTGAAACATGAGAAATGAGACTGTGAGAGTTCGTGGGTGGGTGGGATCGATGTATGTGGCCGGCGGTTTATTTTATATAGGGGGGCATGGACATCACTGCCGGTTTTTAAGTAGAACCGACAGTGAAGGTGCATATATGTAAAGGATATATTTATTTAGATAGTACAGTGGGAAAGTTTTAACAACAACGATATATTTATTTAGATAGTAATAAAATACATTAAAAATAACAAAAATATTAGAAATAAATTACATATACGATAACAAAGACCTTACACTAAAATTCCATATACGATAACAAAGACCTATTTGTGTACAGGTCAATGTTACAATCAATGTGTAACCACCTCGGTAGCATTCTTCTAGCACCAACTAGGGGCAAACAGCAGCACCGAGGTGGTCTATGAGCTATACCGGTTGGAGATGACAAGGTGGCATCGATGAATCCGCCTTGTCTGTACATGGCCTTTTTCTAGATGCGCACCACAACGGATGGCTCTGTGAACCTTGTGGCATCTCCAATCTTTAGCGTTGCTCTATCTTCAGTAGCATTCTTCTAGTACCTCTTGTGTGCACCATTTTGGTGGACTACGACGCATAACGATATCTGTGGTTTGTTGAGAGAGAAAAACATTGTATCATGGCTGATAAGGCCTGGCTGAAACCAACATGCATGGAGAGGCTAGCTCCTGGCCAAAGGCCATTTTATAGGGGCTAGCAGTCGTGGTACATTTTTATTTCTGAACTAAAGTTGTCGGGGTAGGTGGGAGGAGTGTTCCAACTGTTGTGGTCAGTGGGAGCACTGTTGGCATGTGAGGAGCATCTACACATCACTGTCGGTTTTAGTTTAAAAACCAACAGTGAATGGAGCTATCATTGTCGATTTTTAACTCTAAACCGACAGTGATGAGGAATTATCACTGCCGGGTGAATCCTCAAACCAACAGTGATGTGGGTGTAGCGGTTAAGTAGGATAACTTTTCCATTTCTTTCAAATACCACTGACTGGCTCAATGGTTAAGACTCCGTAGCTTAGCCTCCGAGACCCGTGTTTGAGTCCCAGGTGACCCAAATATTTTGTTTCAATTTTATAAATTATTAAATGACTTTGGGAAATTGCTCATCACTGTCGGTTGTAATTCTAAACCGATAATGATGAGGAACCATCACTGCTGGGCCATTCCTCAAACCGACAGTGATGTGGTTGTACCAGTTAGGGGTTAAGTAGTATAACTTTTCCCTTCCTTTCGAATTCCTCTGACTGCATCAACGGTTAAGACTCCGCAACTTAGCCCCCGAGACCCGTGTTCGAGTCCCAGGCGGCCCAAATTTTTTGTTTCAATTTTATAATATATATGTCTAGACTTCCGATAGAAGGATATTGGGGCGGCCATTATCTTCCGAGCTACTACTAGTAGTGAGGGATCCACAGCTCCTCAGCGCCACTAGTCCCCAACCAGTTTGTAGTCCCTGCTCGCAATACTCGAAGGAGCCCAGCCCACAGTCAGCATTGAGCCAAGGTGTAGTATCTCCATTCCTCCTCCAACCTTCATTGATCATTTACGTTGGCGACCAGTGGCTCTGAGGAGCTGTGGATCCCTCACTACTGGTAGTACTTTGGAAGAGAATGGTCACCCCAATGTCCTTCTATCAGAAGTCTAGACATATATATTTATATTTATATTTAGCTGGTGTTTAAATTCAGAGAGTAAAGTTTAGAAATGATACGTCGGCATATTTGCTGAGTTGGCAGAGTATTAACGAGGAGGAGAGAGGAGATGAGAGTTTCATCAGGATCAAACATCCTTCACGGTTATGTGCATAATGATTACATAGTTAAAAATAATCTAACAATCTTTAGGTGCATCAACAATGAGGGCCTCATTGTGATCAAGCCGTACATAAGCAGGTTGGTCACCCTCTTGAATGATAGGTAGGGGTACGTTCGTCCCGAATGGAGGCATTTCCTGATAGCCCCTGTAGTCATCATCGTCCGTCACTCCATCGACATCGACAATCTTCCTTTTCCCTTCCAGGACTACTTTTAGCCTTCCTTTTGTCTTGTTGTCCCTTGCATAGAAGACTTGCATAACATCTCTTGCAAGGATGAAGGGGTCGTCTCTGTATGCGGTCTTAGTGAGATCAACGGTAGTGAACCCTTCGCTGTCAGTGTTGATTTCCTCAAGCCGAACCCACTGGCAGCGAAGAAGAGCTGCCTTCAACGGACCATAGGCTAGCTCCCATATCTCCTCTATGAAACCATAGTATGTCGCTTGCACGTTGCCATTTTCATCGTGAGCATCAAAACGAACACCACAATTTTGGTACGTGCTCTTTTCATCTTGCTTTTTTGTGTAAAATGTGAATCCATTGATCTCATACCCTTGGTACTTAAGATATGTACTCGAAGGTCCCTTGGAAAAGGCATCTAGTTGATTACCTAACTTTAGTCCAAGCAAGCAACGTCGCAACCAGTTGACAAATTCCTCCTTATGTTTTTATCCAGCCAAGCCTGTGACCTGCTCGGATACAGAGTTTGCAGCGATTGCCTGTGCTCGTCAATGTATGGCATTACACCCTTGGCTTGCTGGAGAACAGTGAACTGTGCCTGTCTGAAAGAAACAGGGTCATCTACTATAACAGATTTCTCCCCAATCATTCCTTTGCCACGTAGTCTTCCCTCGTGACGAGATTCTAGAACTCCGACCCTTTTGATGTCTAGATAATATGTGCAGAACTCAATGGCCTTCTCCACTGACCATCCTTCAACCCTGCCCCCTTCTGTCCTAAATCTGTTCCTAACATACCTCCTGAAAACTTTCATTAATCTTTCGAAAGGGAACATCTGATGTAGGTACATTGGGCCAAGGGCTCTAATTTGGTCAACAAGATGAATGAGCAGATGCAATGAGATATCAAAGTAAGTCGGCGAAAAATGCATCTCAAGCCTAACGAGAGTTTCAGCTATGTCCCGCTACAGCTGCTCTAACGTGGACACATCAATGACCTTTTTTGAGATCGCGTTGAAGAACGAGCAAAGCTTTATGATTGGGGCGCGGACCTTTGGGGGGAGGATACCACGCAGGGTAACAGGGAGCAACTGAGTCATAATGACATGACAGTCATGGGCCTTCATAGGGCCATAGTTGAACTTGAGTTCTCTTATGTTCACTAGCCTCTTCGAGTTCGCACAGTAGCCCGTCGAGACTTTGAATTCATTGAAGAAAGAAATAAGCGCATGCTTTTCTTCCTTCTTCAATGTCCATGACGCAACCGGAAGTTCAAACTGGCCATTCTCTAGCTCCACGGGATGCAGCTCCTTCCTGATTCCCAAGTGTTGCATGTCTAGGCGTGTGGCTAGTGAATCCTTTGATGTCCCCCCGGTGTCCATCAAGGTGTTAAGAGTGTTAGCGCACACATTTTTAGTGATGTGCATGGGATCAAGACAGTGGCGTACACTCAAAAATGGCCAGTAAGGTAGTTTCCAGAATACATATTTTTTTTCTTCCAAATGCTCCCATTAGGCGCTACTACTGCATTGTCGCCCTTCCCAAGGACAATCTCCAGTTTGTTGAGTTCTCGAAGTATCGCAAGTCCGTCTTGATATTTTGGAGCTAAGTGTTTCTCAATAGTACCGTTGAAATCTTTTCTGTTCCTACGGTAAGGGTGATCCTTAGGTAGAAACCTACGATGTCCCATATAAACTATCTTTGAGTTATTTGGCATGTCGGTGATTGTAGCGATAAGTACTCCCTTGATCGTGACATGTTCCTTTTTGTACTCGTCCCAAACATCCGGCACACTATTTTCAAACATCTCCACTAGTTCATCGATCACTGGTTCTAGAAACACATCGATGTCATCCCAGGATGTCTTGGCCCTTGGATCAGTAGTGGCATCTGGATGTATGACCGCTTCATACAGACCCAAGGTGGAAGGTTGTATATACAGAGCGTCACTGGCCAGGTGCTATGATTGCTTCTAACCTGGTCGAAATGATTCATCCCATCTGTGCTCAAAGCAAACCAAAGGTGCATTACCTCTCCACCGATGTCCTTATAGAACATAGTATTGATAGTTCTCCAGTCATGCCCATCGGCGGGGTGCCTCATCATTGTATCTTTCTTATGCTCTTCGCCATGCCAGCGTAACAGCTTAACTGACTTTGCACATGCAAACAACCTATGCACCCGGGGAGATATAGGGAAATACCAAACGACCTTTACGGGACCTCCTCTGGTCTTGGTACCCTCATCTGACGGCCCTTCCTTGTACCATGGAGCTTCACACTTGGGGCACTTGTCCAAGTCTTTGTATTTTTCTCCACGGTACAATATGCAATCATTGGAACACGCGTGGATTTTTTTTCAACCTCGAGGCCGATGGGGCAGATCATTTGTTTGGCCAAGTATGTCTTTTCTGGCAACTCGTTTTTTTCTGGGAGCATTTTCCTTATTATACCTAACAACTGATCGAAGCATTTATCGTTCAATCCGATTGTCGATTTGAACTCTAACAGCATAATGTCGGCTTCCAGTTTGCTCATTGGACAATCCCTATACAATGGTGTTTTGCCATCTTGTCTTATTTTCTCTAACTTTCTCAGCTGTCTTTCACTAAGACATCCGGTTTCTACATTACGTAGCAGCTGAGAAATGCCATCGTTATCCTCGGCGTCGTCAGCTAGCGTGTTCCTAAACACATTATTAACTGTGGCCATAGGTTCCGTGTTGACACCGGGTTTCTCGTCACCATCGTGGATGGCTACGTCAGGCATGTCCACGTCATCATCGTTTTCCTGCAGAACATTCACACCAACCTTACCATGCATAGTCCATATCGTATAGTTTGGCATGAGCCCCTGGTAATCAAGTGCGATCGTATAGACTCAATTTAACGAAAGTTCCTTTGATTCTTGCAATCTTTGCATGGGCAGAAGACAGTGTTCCCATTCCCAGTATGGGCTTTGGCATAGGTGATAAACTGGTTGACGCATGTACCGTTCGGGACAGATGCATCCACTCTCGATCCATCTCTGCACAAAAAAAATACTGAGACAATAATTATAAAGAATTAATAAGAAATCGAGCTTCGTGAACAACAATTGTAACTCCAAAGTACCATTTTTGGAAAACATTATTGTACACTAATTATTGGAAAATTGAAATTGGTAGCCCCGACCCTATAAATTGAAAATCGTAGTAAAAAAACAATTATTGCACAATATTGAAGAACAACTATACTACTCTACTTCTAAGAACTAATTATAGCATCACATACTAACAATGATGATCTTGACCACCATGGAATAATTAGCTAGGAATTTAAATGTGTTCATAGACACCAACCGTTTAGATGATGGATTCACCATAATTTGAGAAAGAACTAGAATAAAAATCAAGCAATGTAGCCATCAAAACGAAGCTAATTAAGCAACAAAATCAAATGAGGGGATGTTTGTTACTAACCTTAAAGCAAAAAGATCAAGCCATTCTTCAAAATCCAAGCGCTAGCTTCATGATGATGAGCAGCCGCAACAATGGAGGTAAGGGCCCAAACGCGCGTCTCTGTTCCCGGGATGGAAGATAGGAGGAAGAAAAGGACAGCTGCAGTCTTTTTGTGTTGTAGGCTTATCATCGTCGGTTCTTGGCTAGAACCGACAGTGATAGAGCCCAATCACTGCCGATTTATGGCTTGAACCGGCAATGATGAGTGGCCGCCAAAACATTGCCGGTTCAAGCCACAAACCGACAGTGATGTGGTGCTTCACTGTCGGTTTTAGCCCAGCTCCAATCATTTTCTCATTTTCTCATTTTCTCATTTTCGAGCTCATAACCGACAGTGAAGATACGTCACTGCCGGTTCTCACAAATCCAGTAGTGATGAGGCCGGCAGTGATGTCTAAATCTGACGCAGTGACAGCATGCGTCATGCTCCCTCATTCTTCATCGAAAACGGACAAGTTGACGACTCCTGAGTCCTGACCAACAAGTACGGGCGCGGGCTTCATCATATCATATAGAAAAAATAAAAAAACTGATGCACGACGGCCTAGCCTCTTTTTTTCCGTCGATTGCTGCCGCTTCGTTCCATCGTTCGTCCGGTGCACCGCGCAACCAGAGTCGTCCGTTTCTGCCGCACAAGCATCGTCACCCCCGCTCGAGCTTCTTCTTCCATCTCGGCGGATATATGATATGGATCAGGACACACACACGATGCCTGCCCCACGCTAGCTTCTTCCACTTTGGTCGATCTGGAGGCACTTCTAGCCTGGTTGAGGTTCGCGCACTCGAAGTTCGCGCGCGGGGAGGGCGTCAGGTACCGCTGCATGCCGGCACCGCTCCACTTGTTGCCACAGCAGCCACTGCTCTCTCGGAGGGATGGTTTAGGTCTAAAGGGATGATGGCAACTCGTAGGTACAGGGAAGTGGAAGCAGATAGAGGGGAGACCAGCGGTCAGAAACAACTATTCAATTCGTGTATCAGTTTTTGGAATTGGGAACGAATAGTTGCATGAGTTGTCAAGGCTGATGGCCAGAGACGCTTTTGGCTGCACTGAGGTTAGTGACTCGTAGGACTCTTCGAGACGACGCGACTTCATAAAAATCGCAGAGAAATCTACTAATAGCGTCTCCTATTCAGATGTAATAGATGTCAGCTACATACATCTTTTGCCAACAATTTTTCGTGGGGCGAGATTAAATACCCTAATTAATATAACTTCCTCGCAAAAAAAAAGCCCTAATTAACTGTGGAATAATATGTATATATATGGTACATCTTTTGCTAACAATTTTCGCCAGAACGATCGATGCATATTATTTAAAGCATATAACATAGATAGGAGAAACAAGCAAACACATGCACATCTGAATCTCTGGCCGGCTCCGTGTGTCATGATTAACTATCAGAACTCGTAGATGACGCCCTTGTTCTCCTCCCTGCCGGCTTCGGCTTCCTCCTCGCTCTGCTGCTTGGCCATCTGCTCCGAGCTGATTAACCGTTCCACTCTGTCGTACGGTCTCCCGGTCGCGGCCCTGTACCTGATTTCCTGTGTGTGTATATATGCAGGTCAGTAAGCTATAGCTTCACAGAAGAGAAACGCAAGCAATTGAACTGGTACGAGATGCCTACGAGAAAGGCCCCTGGAGTCATGCCACCCATGTCGAGGTATTCCGCCGGGTCTGCACGCTCCCTCCCGCCGCCGACGTGCTCCTCCCTGTGGCCGTGGCCGTGGCCGTGGCTGTGGCCGTGCTTGTTGCCCTGGTCGTGGGTGTGGACTTGGCTGCTGTGCTGCTCGCTCATCTCCTTGCCGTGCTCGTGCTCCTTCTTGCCGGTGGTGTCCGCCTCCATGCCTTGAAGACGACTATGCTTCTCGTCGTCCTTACTCTTGTGTTGGAACGAGTCCATGACTAAAATTTCTTTTCTTGTCTCAAGCACATACCATTGGGCGGCCTTTTATAGCCGCGATATACAATGCAGAGATCACTACCCACTTGACTTGCGGCTTAATTCATTAACAACCACTTAATTAATTATTAGATGGGCCAACGTGTCCTGTAGATTTTGAACCGTTTATTATGGAGTGACATTTTTCACACACGGTTCCTTATGTAACTACTCTTAAAATGTAGTGATTGCTAAAATCGGTTCACAGAGAGAACTATTTGCACAAAGCCGTTACTTATGTGATCCACTTGTGAAATATACCTCCTAAAAAAAATTTCACACTATTACATAAATGATCGTTTAGAGCCTTTTCTATTTTTGGGTAGAGGTGTGGCCCTATTAAAATCCGCCATTAAAAATGTCTCTAGAGGGCCCTAGCTAAAAACCTGCCTCTAGAAATCTAATTTGAGAGGCGGCTGGCCTTACTGGCCGCTTCTGAAAATTATCTTCATTTCTAGAGAACGTTGGAATAACAAATGTCTCTAAAAATCGATTTATAGAGACGGATTGAACAACAACTACCTTCGAAAAGACATGCAGAACTCGGAAGAAGGTGTGCATGGCCAGCATAATCAAAATTTGTCTCATGCGACGGGGAAGGTGTAGACACACGGGGAAGGTGTAGAGTATGCCACTACTCTGTGACGGGATGCGAGAAAGATTGGAGCCCGCCATTACTCTATCCCATCCTTATCCCTTCCATCGTTCACTCATTTGCCTCTATCTATTTCTTTTCTCTAAGACATCTCTCTCCTCTCCTCTTGACTTCCACCTCTCTATGTATTCCATCTATCTAACTCCACAATATTCTTGGCTGCGGCACGACCTCCGGCATGGCTAGCCAAGCACCGCCATGCACGCTGGCCTCCAGTGCAGTCATCCCTGGCGTCCTCGATCGCGGTGTGGCTGGCCCAACGCGGGCACACATGATGTCCTAGTAGCGGCATGTGGTCTTTTATTATTTTTTCATTCAATCTGTAGAGATGAACGACCTATTGAGCCGCTTCTAGAAATTAATTTTTAAGGGCAGTCTAAATCCTATCCGCTCCTAAAAAACAATCTGGTAGGAGCCGTTGGATACAACTTCTAGAAAGCTTCCATTTCAAGAGACAGATGGATAGAGGCTGTTCTTATAGCCACCTCTAGAAATCACTTTTAGCCACCTATACAAAGTGTTTCTGTAATAGCGGAGACAAATGGATAGAGGCGGTTTGACAAATGGATAGAAGCGGTTCCTGTAGCCATCTCTAGAAATCACTTTTAGCCATTTGTACAAAGTTTTCCCATAATAGTGTGTAGTCAAGTTCACTAGTAAACTAAAAACGTACAACGGCACGTTGATCTTCGAACCGGTTGGCTAAATGTCCTTATAAATGGGTCACCAACCGACTGTGCAAAATGTTTTAGTAGCGAATGGAAGACATAAAAATACGCGTGGTGCTCAAATAGCCACGTGAAGCTAATCAGATTTTCCATTATCTAAGTAATGATTGGGGTCCAAGTTGCAGTTTAGATGTCTTCTATCTGTAACAGTTGTACATATCACCAATAATTGATATTCCCTCTCCATTCTAGAATATAAGGACTTTTATATTTGTTCTAAGTTAAATAATCTTAACTTTCATCAAATTTATAGGTCACATTAACATGTACTAAACCAAAGCAACAAATCGTAAAAATATATTTCATAACAGATGTAATTTATTTAATATCATAAAAATATTATTATTTTCGCATAAACTGATTAAATGGATGGTAATTTGACTTATGATAAACTCAGATTTTGTTATATTTTAAGACAGAGAAAGTAACGTAGATAACCTCTATGTAGCGACCGGACTATATAGTTGATTAATAATATGTGTGGTGCTTAAAGTAGCCACGTAGAGCTAAGTTAGTTTATTTCATCCTTTACTTTATCTTTGTTCTAAGTAAAATTGTTTTTCAATTTTGATCAAGTATCTAGAAAAGTGCATCAACATCCAAAACATCAAATTGGTTTCTTTAAGTTATCCATGAATTATGTTTTGGTGGAGCAATCTATTTGAAATTTAGATGTTAATATATACTTATTTTAAAACTTATCTAAGTTAGAGAAGTTCAATCTAAGACAAAGCCAAAGTATGATAGAATTCAGAAACCGATGGTGTATTATCAATGAAAAAATTGCAGTCGAATGATAGTGTGCCTAGTAAAAGTTGCAATCTGTATAGATATTCTCCATCTATAGTAGTTGTATGTGTCACCAATAATTGACCGCATAGACAACCTCCAATCACTACCGGACTCAGAGAATTTACCGAGTGCCAGGGGCACTCGGCAAAGCCCAATTTGCACTCGGCAAATGCTTTGTCGAGTGCTGCACTCGGCAAAGACCACTCGGTAAAAAATGAGTCGGCAAAGACGTCTTTGCCGAGTGTCTTTTGTCGGGTACTCGGCAAAGCCTTTGCCGAGTGCCCGACACTCGGCAAAGTTGGAACCGAAAAAAAACCCGAAAAAAATGGAAATTTTTACCCAAAAAAATGGATTTTTTTTTAATTGGTGGAGGCCCCCACCGATCAGCGCCCATCCATCTCCGGCTTTTTTCGCGTAAATTTCACGGCTACGCAGCCGACGGGATTCGAACCCGAGACCTCCCGCTGTGCACAAACCTCCTCTACCACTACACCACACTGTCACTTGTGTCTGGATTCCGTTTTAGTTCCTAATATATTATACTAAACTGAGTGTAAATTGTTTGTTTGAGGCCCTAAACGAATTCAAATAAAAAAGTTGTGAACTACAAAGTTTCATAACTTTTCGAGATCTACACTTTTAGTTTAGGAAGTTTTTCCATTCGAGGTCGTTTACAAAATTTGAATTTTAAAATTTGAAAATTCAAACGCAGTTTTGCATGACAAGATGTTTTCAAATCAAAAAGTTGCCAACTACAATGTTTCATAACTTTTCGAGATCTACAGTTTATTTTGGTTGTTTTTCCATCTGAGGTCGTTTATAAAATTTGAATTTTAAAATTTTGAAATTCAAACGCAGTTTTGCATGACAAGATGTTTTCAAATCAAAAAGTTGCCAACTACAATGTTTCATAACTTTTGGAGATCTACAATTTTTATTTAGGAAGTTTTTCCATCCGAGGTCTTTTCAAAAATTCAAATTTTAAAATTTTCAAATTCAAACGTCGTTTTTGCATGACAAAATGATTTCAAATCAAAATGTTGCCAACTACAAAATTTCATAACTTTTTAAGATCTACAAAGTTTATTTTGGTCATTTGTTCATCTGACATAGTGGTAGTAACATTGTTCACAAATCATATATATCTCTCTTCTACTTTCATAAAACTAATATGAGAGATATATATTTTATGAACAACGTTATTGTCGCTTTGTCAAATGAAGAAATGACCAAAATAAACTTTATAGATCTTGAGAAGTTATACAACTTTGTAGTTGAAAAGTTTTTCATTTGAATTCATTTAGGGCCTCAAAAATTGATTCGAAAAACTGATTTGCCGAGGGCCAAAAAAATGCACACGGCAAAATGCCTATTTGCCGAGGGCCAAAACATAGGCACACGGCAAAATGTCTCTTTGCCGAGTGCCAAAACATAGGCACTCAGCAAACTTAGAGTAAATTGCTTGTTTGAGGCCCTAAATCAATTCAAATTAAAAAGTGGTCAACTACAAAGTTTCATAACTTTTTGAGATCTACAATTTTCATTTAGTAAGTTTTTCTATCCGAGGTCGTTTGAAAATTTTGAATTTTAAATTTGAGAGATTCAAACATAGTTTTGCATGATAAGATGATTTCAAATCAAAAAGTTGTCAACTACATAGTTTCATAACTTTTGGAGATCTACAATTTTCATTTAGGAAGTTTTTCCATCCGAGGTCGTTTGAAAAATTCAAATTTTAAAATTTTCAAATTCAAACGTCATTTTTGCATGACAAGATGATTTCAAATCAAAATGTTGCCAACTACAAAATTTCATAACTTATCAAGATCTACAAAGTTTATTTTGGTCATTTGTTCATCCGACATAGTGGTAGTAACATTGTTCACAAATCTTATATATTTGTCTTCTACTTTCATGAAACTAATATGAGAGATGTAGATTTTATGAACAACGTTATTGTCGCTTTGTCAAATGAAGAAATGACCAAAATAAACTTTGTAGATCTTGAGAAGTTATACAACTTTGTAGTTGAAAAGTTTTTCATTTGAATTCATTTAGGGCCTCAAAAATTGCTTCGAAAAACTGATTTGTCGAAGGCCAAAAAAAATGCACACGACAAAAAGCCTCTTTGCCGAGTGCCAAAACAAAGGCACTCGGCAAAATACATCTTTGCCGAGTACCAGAAAAAAACACTCGGCAAAGACGTATTTTGCCGTGTGTTTTTGTTTGCCGAGTGTATTTTATTTGGCACTCGGCAAACACGGTCTTTGCCGAGTGCTCGATAAAATACACTCGGCAAATCGCCGGTTTCCGGTAGTGAATCTAATATTAGCACAAATGCTTGATACACAAACATGTGTATGTCCACGTGAAATAGATTGTAATATGGAGTACTACTGTATTATGAATAGATTACCTACCTAATAAATAGATTACCAACCTACCTAATAAATATAGGATTGAGCATCAAAATTAAGTTCTCAACTGCACGCACACTACCAGAAAGCAGAATTTCCGTGAGAGTGCAAAAACCATCATGAAATATATAAATACTGTCACAAAAATGATGCATGACGGATAACAGCCACAAATCTGAAGTCAGGTAAATTACATTTCCGTGGCGGTTGACTGCCACGAACTTTCTCGTGATGGTAATTCATGAGAGTATCCTCCATGAAAATTAGGGCATAGTTAGGTTTGTGAAAACATATTCATGACGGTGCCTCTCATGAAAATAATTCATGAGTTAAAAACCGCCACGAGAATATATTTGTACCCATGAAAACATATTTTCATACACAAAACAGATACGAAAATGCATCAGTACAACAAGGAACTCTTAATTTTCATGAAAATGCATCAGTACAACAAGTTTGAACTTATGAATCCAATCCATAAGTGGGATAAAATAGGATACTGATTAATGAGAGTTCTAATGGCCCTCTATGCTAAAGCATGTTAGAGGGGTCTATACACATGAGGGGGAAGGGTAGGGGTGAGACACAGTCCAACATTTTCATACCCGAACCACCACCAACTCTTTATCTCTCTAGTTGCACTCACTGGCACACACCGCGCACAGCGTTCTATCCCTGCACATGTGGATATTGTGTAGACGCTAATGCTCTCGTGGCAGCGTTAATAGGCTGCGAACACTAGGTGGATGTGAGGTTGTTGCTAGGACGCGAGCATAAATGTCTACTTCTGCTATATTGACACATGCACATGGCGTTGGACTGAGCTGCTCCAACTCTTCTTCCGTTGCGCATCAAGTGGTAACGATCTATTGATATCCTACTCACATGATATCTTAGTTGATTGCGGTAAAAATTTATTTTATGCTAGAGTAGCATACCTACAGTGGTATCAAAGCCACTTCATGCGTAGTTTTTTATCTACATTGATTGCTTATGGTTGATATGTGTGGTATTAGATTAGATCTGTTATTGTTCTTGTTAGTTGTAGTATGGCATGGATCAGATGAGGTATGGATTGGTCAAGCGGCATGACCAAAAAGATTAGTTCGCTCTCTCTCCTGGTTGTGCACATGACTTGCCTGACTAGACTCCTAAACAGGGCTACCAATATGTGTAGCTATAGGAATGGGAGAAATAATATATCGAGGTTGTGTGTATTGCTATCATTTCTGAGAACTTTACACAGGGGTCAATATAACTAAAGGTGAAAATAGAGGCATTTCGAATATCTTGAAATAATCTTGATTTGGTCAACCTGATGAAATTTTCACAGCAATTTCACACATGTGGTCTATGGAATTCCCTCTGCCCACCACATAAATTGTTTAGGGCAACAATTCTCATATCACACGGTAGTATCTGGTTCTCCGCTTAACTTGTTTTTGTAGGCCAAGCCAATTTCTCTGTTCGTGTTCAGCACAGCCTGTCTCGGCCTTGTTAAAACCAGCCTAGCCAGTTCCAGGATCCGGCCAAGCCAATTTTCCCCGAGACCGAGTTGATTCCATATCGTTACAAACTCATTTTTATTGTGGGAAACTTGTGGATTCCATTTTGGAGATGTTTCCTACTAGGACAAGACCAGCGCCTCTATATATATTGCGGGATCACGGTTGATTGAGTAATCCAATAACCAATTGACCAAAAATACATCTATTAACCTTTTTTCCCTTACCCTAGCTTTTCCTGCCCTAGTTGTTCGTTGCGTCTCTCGACGAGATTCAGTGGCGTTCTAGGTGGCCTTGCGGACCCTAGGCAACCTCGATGTGCCTCTCCCCGACGAATCTTCCTAGGAGGCGTTCTCAAGCTTTTCGGGTGAAGAACAGCCATCGAATCGGTTCTACCGACCCGCTGGTCGGCCTTAGTGATTTTGGGCGTCCTCACTACGTGATAGGCTGTGTGCAGCCTCAGATATGCTAGCCTTTACTGGTGTGTGACTTCAATCGACGTCAACAATTGTATAATCGCAGGAAATCAGGGAGTGCAAGAAAAGAAAGATAGTCCGAGTAAAATCTTAACACAATGAGATTAATTACCACAAATTATTGGTACTCTAAAACTATGAATTGCTGGCAAAAAAAGAAGGGTATTATGTGTAGGGGATCAAATTGCTTGTGCACTACACATCAGGTGTCATGCCAGAAGAAGAATGTCTGCTGGTTCCACTAAATTTCAGGTTTTAGGTGTCATCTTAGGTCTCATGCAGCATGTTTCAGCTGGAGAAAATTGGCATTAATCAAACGATATAGGTTCAGAGTATAGTTTCCAAATGCTGGCTGGCTGGCCTGTGTCCTGCAGGTTCTGAACTTTAACGTATTATTAAAATACACTGAATGTTTGTCAGTATCACACGGTAGTATCTGGATCTCCGCTTAACTTGTTTTTGTAGGCCAGACCATTTTCTCTGTTCATGTTTGGCACGGCCTGTCTCGGCCTCGTTAAACCGGCCTAGCTGGTTTCAGGATCCGGCCAAGCCAATTTTCCCCGAGACCGAGTTGATTCCATATCGTTACAAACTCATTTTTATTGTGGGAAACTTATGGATTCCATTTTGGAGATGTTTCCTACTAGGACAAGACCAATGCCTCTATATATATTGCGGGATCACAGCTTATTGAGTATTCCAATAACCAATTGACCAAAAATACACCTATTACCCTTTTTCCCTTACCCTAGCTTTTCCTGCCCTAGTTGTTCGTTGCAACTCTTGACGAGATTCAGTGGCGTTCTAGGTGGCCTTGCGGACCCTAGGCAACCTCGACGTGCCTCTCCCCGACGAATCTTCCTAGGAGGTGTTCTCAAGCTTTTCGGGTGAAGAACGGGCATCAAATCGATTCTACCGACCCGCTGGTCGGCCTTGCTGATTTTGGGCGTCCTCGCCACGTGATAGGCTGTGTGCAGCCTCAGATATGCTAGCCTTTACTGGTGTGTGACTTCAATCGGCGTCAACAATTGGATAATCGCAGGAAATCAGGGAGTGCAAGAAAAGAAAGATAGTTTGAGTAAAATCTTAACACAATGAGATTAATTACCACAAATTATTGGTACTCTAAAACTATGAATTGCTGGCAACAAAGAAGGGCATTATGTGAAGGGGGTCAAATTGCTTGTGCACTACACATCAGGTGTCATGCAAGAAGAAGAATGTCTGCTGGTTCCACTAAATTTCAGGTTTTAGGTGTCATCTTAGGTCTCATGCAGCATGTTTCAGCAGGAGAAAATTGGCATTAGTCAAACGATAGAGGTTCAGACTATAGTTTCCAAATGCTCTGCTGCTGGTGGTTTGTGTGGCTGCAGGTTCTGAACTTTAACATTGTAAAGGCAACAGTATTATTAATACATTGAATGTTTGTCAGTATCACACGGTATGTGTTGATGCTGGGCTTTCATCACTCCACACAGGTAAGCAGTACAGGCACACTGGTCTTTCATCATTGTTCTCCTTTTAGGTAGCTATTTGTCAATGTCACATGATTACAATATAGTTAACCGTGAAATTTGCTACCAAAATAGCACGACATCATCATATGATTTAATAGGCACAAGCGCAAACATGTGATTCCTATGAAATTCTAAGAGTATAAAAAAACTATGCATACAGTTTCCACTGAAAAAGTGAATGACCTAATGTTCCAGGTTATTGGATTTCAAAACACACACTGACGGCCAGCACGTATTGTCAACAAGCATTTTAAAATTGCACACGGCTTCTATTTAAGCAGGGCCATTCTTTCGGTGGCATTAAGAATTAGAACGAACTGATTGAGCCTACAGCATGTGAATTTTAGCATGATCTCACCAGGTCAAGGAACAGGTGATCTCTCTAGAAACAGAATGAACCTGCATGAAGATCAAGCTGCAGACAGCTTGAGATGATGAGCGTTGGGCCTGCTACTGCATATGCACAGCACCCACCGATCAGCAAGGGCGGGCACGAATGCAGGGGCGCTTGTGGTATTTCAGTTTTTGACGAATCGCAGAACGGCAGAAGAAAACCGTCGGTCCTAGCAGTAGAAAATGGCAGGGGCGCAACTGCCTCCACAAAGAAGCTAGTAGTTTTGCACGTAGCCAGCAACCATGGCAGTCCACGACACGACCGTCCGGGACGAGCCATTGCTCTCCGCAAAAACCAGCTCAGCGTCTGCCACCTCCCCTTCCTGGAAGTACATCGCGATGAGAGCGCTGCGCACAAACCCGTCCCCAGCGAGCGCGAACCGCACCGCATCACCATGCGCAGCCCGTCTGAGCCACGGCTCACGCGCGGCCGCACAAGCCGGGAGCACAATTGGGTAGGTGTAATGGTCTAGCACGACGCCCGCAGCACGCATCCACTTGTAGAGGGCGAGGGTGTCAGCGGTGTGCGACGACTGGGAGTGGTCGTGCGCGCGAAGGAGGGTGTTCCACATGTAGGCATCGCGTACAGGCGCGGCGTCGAACACCCTGCATGCATAGGCGAGGGAGGCAGGCGCCACGCCGGCGAGGAGGCTGGTGGCTAAGGCCAGGTTGGCGGATACACCGAGGACGATGGTGCGGGCATGGATGGGGAGGAGGGCGCGCAGGGAGACTGGGGAGGAGGCGGAGGAAGCAGTGATGAGGCGAGTGTAGCGGTGGACGAGGGTGGATTTGATCTGCTCCACCACATAGGGGAGGACCCTGATGCTGTCATCAATAGATCTGTTGACACAGGATTCCAGTTCCTGAGTTGCATCTGTTTTCATCTTCTGGAGCTTGGCTGCTTCAAACTTGTCTTGACAGATCATCAATGACCGGTTCAACCGTTCCTGAAGCAAGGGGCAATGATCAACAAAGATATAGGTGGCATGATAGTTATGCAGAGAAATACATGCATAATCTAAACCCTAAAATAGCAATAGGAGAAAACAAGGTTCCTATGAACCTACTGGAAGATGAATTACAGTTAGGCAGCTACATTATTCATGTAGTTGTCCGCCTACAAAACATGGGTGGACCCAGGATTTTAGAGTAGGGTATATCCATGGCAAGAAAATATTTGGATGAACAACATAAAAAATTCACAAGAGCCAAGACATTTGAATTTTGATTACCTCTGAACATAGCAAAGGCCAAAGGGATTTGAATTTTGATTACCTCTGAACGAAAAAATCAAATCGAGGTACTGGACCAGTCGGGCTCGCCGGCTCCTGCGGCACGGGTCGTGCCGAGCGAGCAGCTCTGGCTCCGTAGCTACCAGGGGGAGCGGGGCGGCAGGGGGGGGATGGGGGGCGCCGGCGGCGCGGGCGGGCGGCCTGGCGGCGGCGCGGCGCGATTCCGCGTCCGTCGAACTCGAACGTTCCAAGCTGCTGGCTGCCCTACCCCTACGGCAGCCTCCTGATGGGTTTGGGGAGTGGGGAATTGGAGATTAAGGAGTGGGAAGGCCAGATGGACCATTGGGCCGTCCGGTTAGGTGTGGCCTGTGGGCTGCTTTTCAGTTAGATGCGAATTACAGGCAGAAAATAGTGAAGAGTCACAATTTTGAGACCTTAACTATATTGTACATGTATATATCTCTAAGAACTACTAAATTTTTTCCCAAAAATGTTGGGTATGCCCGGAAATACCCGGGCACAACTGTAGGTCCGCCCATGCTACAAAAGGACAAAGTTTTCAGTTCAAAGTAACAAGATGTGTAACATTGTGTCTGTACATGATTCCGGATACTTGCGACAACCATCTTCAATAACACTGACCCACAAATAAATCTTTTAAGACAAACTAACCAGCTGGATAACCGTTGACATGCGGACCTCAAAAGAAGGTGCTCAGATTGCATGTCAGAAGTACAATGTACATAGGGACGAAACAAGAACTAAATTGCTGCAGGGGGGAACCTTCTAAAATTTGTACTTTTGCATCATTGAGATCATGAAAGCATATTCATTAAACAAAATAACTATAGCGACAAATATACTGCTAGTGAATCCTAAACTATCTTCTAGGAAGAGGACTTTACCATATGACGTTTAATGGCATCTCCTATACCTAAATAGGAGATCCCCACTAAAATATTTCTCTGCAATTTGGTGAAGCCTGGTCATCCATCCGATTAAGTCAGCAGTCTCCTTCGTGTTTATCAAAACTCATCCGAAGCATCCTCATAAAGCCACGCGCAATTACGTGCCTCTTGCACTTCACCTCCTGCGTGAGCCGTGGCTACAGTAGAAAATAAAATTGGCTATATCATAATATCACTATTGAGAATGGACTAGGAAGGATATATAATTATAGCCATGAAAAGGAGATCCTAGCAAGTAGGACAGTCTGTGTTCTCAGAGACAAAACCGTGCAAATGTAGTAAACTTATTAATTAGGCATTAAGACTGAACAAAACTGAACATGAACCTCATTGCTAAACTGAACCAGAAACTTTACCCAATAGACTAGACTAAGACTACTAAACCTAAACTTGATCCTGATTGCTGCAACTAAGTTAAACTAAACCTCAAAATCATACTGAAACTCTGAAACAATTTGCAGAACAAAAAATCACACACTGAAGATGAACCATGCCGCCACAGTTACAAGCTACGGGGCTCGGCATGCCGCCTCCGCTCACGAAACACCACGTAGCAAATACATGTAACGCCCTTGTGCCTCCCTTCGACTATAAAAGGGAGTGACTGGGGCCGCTTCTAGGGACGAACTCACGAGCGCACGAACGCACAGACGGAAAGAGACTCAGACAGACGAACACACGAGCTCACGAGCACACGAGCTCATGCTCAGACAAACAGACACGACGGGCTCACGAACTCACGAGAACACACACGCGCAAGCAATGCGCAACGCTTTGTAACACACACTCCTCCGCACTGCAAGAGATCAACATCTCAAGCAATCCACGCCACTACGTAGAGACCTGGGACTAGCTCCCTCTCTCGCCCTGCTTGTAAACCCCTACTACAAACACCTCGGTGCTAGGAATACAAGATCGATCTCTCAGACTGGACGTAGGGCACCTATTGCCTGAACCAGTATAAACCTTGTGTCTCTTTGCATCACCATCCGGGATTAGGGGCACGCAGTATATTTTCACTAGTTGGTTGAGGGCTCGCCGGTCCAAAACACCGACAGAATGCATGAACCAGCATACGTCAGGCTTACAACTCTAAAACTCTAAATCAAAACTAGATTGACGAAAGTGAATGCAAACTGAAAATCACCTATATCAGTATATGCGGCCGATGAAGGGCGGCAGGCGAGGGTAATCACGGCAACCGACGGCAACAGCGGCGGACGAGGCACGGAAGACAGACAAACTACGGCGCGGGAGGGAGAGGCGCAGATGCGGACGAGGCAAGCAGAGCAGGGGCGATAGCGGCGGACAAGACGAGCGAAGTAGGGACGACAACGGCAGACGAGACGAGCGGAGCAGGCGCGACAGCGGCGGACGAGGCGAGCGGAGCAGGGGCGACAGTCCGGCGGACGAGGCAAGCAGAGCAGGGGTGACAACGGTGGACGAGGCAAGCGGAGCACGGGCGACCGGGGCAGATGCGGAGACAAAGACGACGCGGCCACCGCCACCACCGACAACGCCGCCGGTGCCGGCGCCTGCAAGGCCACGGCTAACGTTTACAACTCCCAAACCACAGAAATGAGAAAGAAGCAACGGGACCACACAACAGAAAGCAAAGGGGAAATTGTTGTTTGCCTGAGCACGAATCTTAACATAAATCAGCACCATACAAAAAGTGGAAGATAACAGAAACAAGAATCTGCCGGAAGATATTTAGAAATCCCGTTATGGTTTTTCTCTTCAAACATCAAAATCCCAAATTCTATCCCTTCAATTTTTTAAATCGCTCAAATTATCTCTATAATATCCTGGTTTACAGTGGTCTTCAAATTTGTTTTGTCACTTTCTTTAGTTAAAAAAGTTCGATAAATACTATATAAGATTTTTTTAAACCACAAAAAATGTCTTGAAGCTTTTAAAAAAGTGGTCGACCGAATAACTCCGATGGGTGCGTTTAAGTTTGCACCAGATAAAGCGCTAGGACTTTAAATCCTAGATTGAATCTGGGTCGTCGTATCTCACGCCACTTTCTCCGGTGGGTCTTTCCTGGTGACCCCGAAAACAACCCACCAGAAAAGCTCACAACGGCTAGTTTTTTAAGGGGTTTCTATAAATAGTGGTTGGTCAAACCCTTGAGATCCCTCTTGGCATTCTAATTGATTCAACACTTGTGTGAGGTCTAAAGTATAACTCTCCTGTAAGGAGAATGAACCCTATGTGCCATTAAGTTTGATTTTAGTGTTTAATGAACAATATGGCCATTTGGACTAATGTTGTTTACTAATATACAAGGTATAGTTCAAATGGATACAAGATTGACTCAGACAAAGGCAAATTGGTGATCTAGATGATGAACACCTAAAGCAAAAACATTAGAAAGAAATGTTGAAGACTTAAAACTAGTGCTAGAGGTCCAAGACACAACATAAAAAGAAGCCCGGACAAAAACGCACGAAGAAACGAAGCAAAACGGAGGCTGTTGTGCAGCACCGGATTGGTCCGGTGGTGGCCAGGAGAAGGCACCGGACTAAGTATTAGCATTTATATCTTTAAATAGATTTATTATGAAAATATATTCTATAACTAATTTAACAAAATTTATCTTGTATCATGAGTGTTTGTAGTTTTTTATATAAATTTAGTCAAAGTCTAGACTATTTAACTCCTTAAAAAACGAGAAGTGCATTCTCTTATGGACAGAGTGAGCAGTAAAGAAAAGCTAGAGCAGTGAGTCGAAAGAAGGAAAAAACCCAACCCAAAACGGTTAGGCGAGTGAGCTAGTCTAATTTTGTTTGGTTCAACAACTTGGCCCACCAATCTAAGAAATGCACTTTGGGCTAGGCTAGAGAAAATGAGGACTAATGCGCCAGTCAGCCAGACTTGCCAGTTGCCACAGATCAAAGCCCATATATGGTTTTGTTAGTTATGTCCTTGTCCTTTCTGAAAGCCATACAACTGACTTTAACTTTGGTATAATCTTCTTCTCTACTTGCAAATTGCAAGGATCCGCCAAAAAAGAACTGTAAAATCCATATAGCATTTCTCAAAAAAGATTGCAGGAATCAGAACAATAAAAAAATCAACTTTGAAACCCCTTTTAGTGATGTAGTCTCAGAATTGTGTTTTCCTGTCACAAACAAGAATTGAGCCACGGACAGAAGTCTTAAGTCTCAACCATTCAAACGAACCATATAGTACACTGAATATCTCTATTTTCTTTTTTTTCCTAGCAAGACAAATCTCTAGCATATGAGATATGGATCTTAGGGGTTCTATCAGGATAATAGCTGTATGAACGATTTTCCAAGTACATGTTGACAAACAAAAGAAAATGTACTTAAATGTTTTGTTGCAATCGGAAACAACACTTTTGATTTGACATGCCAATTTCTCTGGACTAAGTTACCCTTAGACTTTTTTCTCACTCTCTCAAGATATCAAAAAAATTGAGAGGGATTTCCAGCTTCCAAATAAATCTATGAGAAAAGGGGTATCCTGGTCCATTAGGTACTGCCGTATTGGTAGAAACAACCTTTTGAATAACCATTCTTAGGACGCAAACAACTACATGTGGAAATCTAATATAATATACAAAACTAACCAATGCTTCTCATAACTAGTTAAGTTGGATCGGAAGTCTTCTAGCAGCCAGTTGCTTTACTTGGTTAGAAAGGGACAAGACACAAGAGATGGCATGTGCAGGTAGCACCAATGTCCAATGTTCCAGTGTTTTACAACTCCACCAACCACAAGTGCCAAACAACTCCTTGTTACGACCTTTGCTTTTGACACATTGGCTTTTTTTTAACACATTCTAAATGTTGAGTTGTGAAACATCCCAAAGACCTTGGCACTTGTCTCCGGCGGGTACATCAAATATAATGGAACCTTGTACTATTTGGGGGTTCCAAATGGGCATCCTCAAATTTAAGGATACAACGTATGTACCATCTATATAAAGAAAGAGGTTGGTTGGGGAGGGATTTAAGTAGAGGTTGGGCTCCACGTAAGCAATCCAGTCTGATCTGTGATTAGTAGTGCTCCTAGTACACAGTAAGAGGCATTAGCGTACGTATAGCATTAACTATGAAATAAACTTTTACATTTTGGTACTGGAAGACGTGGCACACCGCATCTTTGGAATATCATAACCTCTTTTTGGGCTGTTCCATGTGGGCATAACTCATCCACACCCATCCGGAGATAATGCAGGTACCGAGACTGGTTAGAGATAATGAATCATTCAAGGAATAATTTTTTTTATAGAGTAAAGTCTGATTTGCCCCCTGAACTTTTGGATGAATTGAAATAACACACTCGAACACGAACATCGGACAACTTACCTCCCTTAACTTTTAAAACCAGATAAATTACAGCCCTGAAATAGTTTAGAGTGATTTTGATGGTGGTTCTGGCTGACGTGGCATCAAGGCCTCACATAACTTTTTGTTTTTCTAGTCATGTGACCTTTTATTGCATACGTGTGTTCGAAAATGCTATCAAGTGGGGAAAAAATCAATTAGAAAGTTTTAAATCTCTTCGAGCAGTGCAAATTTGGTGTAGAGCTTGTCTCCATAGGAGATTGTTTGAAAAAATTAAAAAAAATGAATTTCATAATCAAAGAACTTAAAATGACTACTCGGGCCACTAATCAATCTCAAACAGAAAGGTTTTCAACAAAAGTGTTATAGATTGCACTAAGATCTATAACATTAGATAGACCATGTGAATATCTAAGGTCGCTTGGAAAGTTTAAAAATTATTATTAAAATATGAGAAATTAAAACAAATAGTGGGACATCTACTCGGATAAAAAATATTGTCAACTACTCCATCCATCCCAAATTATAAGACGTTTTGGCATTTCTAGATTCATAGCTTTTGCTATGTATCTAGAGAAAAAACTATGAATCTAGAAAAATCAAAACGCCTTATAATTAGGAATGGAGGAGGTATAAAGTTGTAGATCACATTTAGAGCTACAACTTTGGTATTGACCATGTCAACACCATTGGCTGTTTGAAAAGTTAAAAATTCTGAATTTCAGAATCGGATAACTTAAAACAAATATTTGAGCCCCTAAATATAAAAAGATTGTCAACTAAAAATTGTAGATCACATCGAGATCTACAATTTTGATATAAAGTTTGTATCCATCTGACTTTATATAAAAAGTCATAATTTTTATGTCTGAGACCTGATATGTGGGCAACATCGCCACGTCAGTAAAACCACTTTTGAATGGTCAACGAGGGCTACCTGGTTTTGAAAGTTAAGGTGCGTACGTCGGTATTGAAGTTTGAGGATATATTTTAAAAAAAATCAGCAACTAGTTAGAGAGTTATAGGGACTTTATTTTATAACAGAAATTTGTGGTTGGTCCCTTTGCAATCTGACTCTAGAAATTCCCATAATAATACCATATGAAAACTTTAATTTTATCTTTTTTGGGGGTGTTCATTTAATCTCTAATAGCCTTTTCTGGGCACAGCCTAACCAGGGACGCCAATGTACACAAGGTTGGGAAATAATCAAGCAAGCAAGGAAAAGTAAGAATACACATGTGTAATAAGAAGATCAAGAGACCACAGCTGGAAAATAATCAAGCAGGCAAGGTCTCACTCAGATTTTGAGTTTTCGTGACGTTCCCGTCAGATTAAAGGAGCGGCCAAAATCCAACCTGGAAAAGTAAGAAAACAGAACCGGAACGACTAGCGCCGGGAAGTCTGTTTCCCCTTGGGCTGGCGACGACGCACAATATGGGTGGGGAGCAGCAGCAGTGCGCAGAGGACAGGAGCACGCGTGTTTCAAGATGGAGCGTCTGAGCGCGGATCTTTGGCGGCAAAGTGAAGCTCGCCGGTGACGCGGAGCTCTGCAGCGCACACAAGGCGGTGGCACATGGAGCTGGGCGATGATGCACAGGGAGTAGGATGGGACGTGGCCACGGCGCAGAGAACGGGAGGGGGAGGGTGGCAGCGGCATGCGGAGGGCGGGGTGGGCACGCCGCGATGACACAAGTACGGGTGTGGGCGGTGGCACGCAGAGGATATTGGCTTGCGCACGGACACCCTTGGGGCCAACCGTTGCAATATCGGCGATGTACTAATGAAACATACCTGGATTACTATTGAAACATGTACGATATCGATGCTGCAACATCAGCAATGTACTACTGAAACATGCCCAAATTATTGTTGAAACATGTATAGTGTCATTGTTGCAACATCCGTAAACACAACACCTGCAACATGTGCTCGAAGCACCTGCAACATGCTCTCGAAACACTTGAAACAATTGAAACATAGGCTTGCAGAGCAACATCTCCATGCAACACAAACACATGCAACATGCGCCCCAAAACACTCGCAACATGCACTCGAAAACACATTCAAAACATAGGCTTACGACATAGGCTTTTCAGAGAACATCTTCTTCTGCTTGGGTGAACGGAGGCTCATCGACACGCAGAGCTCGATGGCGGTGCATGGAGCTCACTGGTGGCACGGATGTCGGCGGTGCGGGGCGACGACACGCAGAGTGCATGGTGGGATGGGTGTGACGACGCAGAGGACGGGTGGGGCATGGAGGCGGCAACGCGTAGGGGGTGGGGTGGGCGCATTGCAACGACCCAGAGGACAGGTGGAGGTGGCAGCAACGGTGCACAAACGATACGCGTATTTCGGAACAAAGCGTCCGTCCTTCCGTGTCATTATCGAAACAGAACCCATGAACCTTTATCGAAACAGAACCCAGGAACCTGTACAAAAATCCCGTTTAAACAGTTCGGATTGACACTCGTAGTCGATCGGACTGGACTGGAGCGAGCCTCTTGTTTTCTATTGTTAGACTGTCTCCAACAGGTGATTCATATGGGCACTAAAAATCAAAATGGGTAGCAGGAGATCTAAAATCAGTCTCCAACAGAGTACCTATACGGAAGACCCATTTTAGGTTATCTGATAGGCACAATCTAAATATGAGTATCCCCTCTCCGAGAAACCCATTTGTAGAAAGAATTCTCTTTTGGGTCTTTGTTGTTGGAGAGGATGTCGAATGGATATTGAACTCTTTGACTGTAGCGCTAACCAAACGTTAAATATGTCTTGTATTTTGAACGTTGTTGTTAGAGATAGTCTTAGCGCGTCCTCAACGGGTGCTCAAATAGCTAGCTGACATCAGCTTTTATCACACATGGAGGAGAGAGAGCACGTGAATCCATGACGCTAGCGACGAAGAAATCGACTATAGCTCGCACACTGCCCAAGGAATCCACGGTCTCTGACTGCTTGCCCCCGCGTTCTCCTACGAAGTGGGTTCCCAGACTTTTTATTTTATTAATCCTCTCTCCGTCCACGTCTGCTGGCGATTTAGCCGGACTGTTGGGACGCCCTCAGACCATGTATAATAGGAGGCTGTAAGTATGCTAAATACCGATATGAAAGAAAGAGAAAAGAAGAGAGAAGAAAAGCGGTCGACTTAGACATAAAAATTGAAAAACTTTATAAGAGAGATAAATAGATTATATATTAATAATGAAGAACTAATTATTATATGAGTAGACCGATTCTTACAGCCGCTGTCTTTATTATTAACCTTATTCTTAGTGTGACTAAAGGCAGCGGCAGAGCAGCAGGCCACACATGCCTTGCCCTGGGGCCTGGTGGGCCCGGGACCCAGCAACCCCAGTCCATCAGCAGGACTGCAGGAGCACGACACGGAGAAGGTCGGGGCCGGGCGACGTGAGCTCTCGTGAGTCGTGAATACTCTACGTACTCCGTACCTGTGTGCGCATGTGTCGACCGTGCTTGATCGCCTCCCATATCAGGATCAGTGGATCAGGCCATTCCCGGGCGGGGTGGCGCCACGCTGCGCGGCACCCGCACCGGCCCCGGCACGGCGCCATGACTGATATGATTTGGAAATGAAATGAAATGCCCCGTGGCCAACTGCACATCATTGCCCTGTTTATTTAGCCGATAAACCCTAACTAAAAGAAAAGTACGGTTGACTAATTCGTTGATAAAAAGAAGTACGGCCAAGCGAACAGGACGCATTTCATCCTGTGGTCATCTTGGCTCGCTTCGCTCCGTTGCATTTGCATGCATGCATGCACCACTTTGTGACCGTTCATCATTCTTGGTTCGATCATCTGCTCTGCCCTCTTTCTGGTGATTATTTATACACGTGCTCCGTGTAACGTCCGCTACGTACACTCGTCGTGTCCGCACAACCTGGATTGGCCTCTTATCGGTGTTATATCAGGGTATCACATGGGGTGTTTGGATACTAATAAAAAAACAAATTATAGAATCTGTCAGTAACCGCGAGACGAATTTATTAAGCCTAATTAATTCGTCATTAGCACATGTTTTACTATAGCACCATATTATTAAATCATGGACTAATTAGGCATAAACGATTCGTCTCGCAAAGTAGTCGCAATCTGTGTAATTAGTTATTTTTTAGTCTATATTTAATACTCCATGCATGTGACCAAAACATTCGATGGGATAGTGTATAAATTTTTAGGGAAAGAACTAAACAAGGCCTTAATTATTAATTAAAGCTGCCACATCACACGGAAACAGAATTGATCTTGAGGTGGGGGTAAAGTTCACGTTTCAGCCCAAAGGTATGTATATATGCCGACTATTAGCTGAAAAGGTATTCCAAAACCATTTCCCCCTCGGACTAGGCTACTTAATTAGTCGTATACGTTTCTTATAGAGTGATCAAGGATTTGAATGTACAAACAGAGCAATATTTACTAGTATAAAAACGTAAAACCAAAAAAAAAAGAGGAGCCACATGTTGGTTTTGTGGAGGTCCAAATATATCAATTAACACTGCTCGATTCATAGTTGTTCGGCCAGTTTTCCATGTCTACATGCAACCGTGCTCCCAGCTTTCGCAACGCGGGGCTCGTTAAGATCTAGTTTGTGAATTTTAGGAATTTAGATACCGTAGTATTTTTATTTGTATTTGACAATTAGTGTTCAATCATGGACTAATTATGCTCAAAACGTTCGTCTCGTAATTTTCAACCAAACTGTGTAATTAGTTTTTTTTCGGTTTTTTTCGTCTACATTTAATGCTCCATACACGTATTGTAAGATTCGATATGATGGCTACTACAGTACTTTTTGGAACTAAACACAGTCTTAGAGAAAGTATAATAGCACACTGTAAGCAGACTAAATGCCGAGATGAAAGAAAGAGAAGAGGAGAGAGAAAAAAAACGAGTTATAAGCTTACAGCTGATTTAGACACATGAATCTAGAAACTTTGTGAGAGAAACAAGTAGATCATGTATTAATAATAAAAAGTTAATTATTATATGAATAGACTGCAACACCAGCTCTATGTATTATTAACCTTATTCTTAGTGCGACTAAAGGCACTGGCAGAGCAGCAGGCCACACATGCCTTGCCCTGGGGCGTGGTGGGCCCGGGACCCAGCAACCCCAGTCCATCAGCACGACTGCAGGAGCACGACACGGAGAAGGTCGGGGCCGGGCGACGTGAGCTCTTGTGAGTCGTGGATAAAAACGGATCGAATATGCACAGATATTATTAATATTATATTTATTTTTATATTTCTGTCCATATTCGGATTTGAATATGGACAGTGTCAGCTATGTCGGATATAATATGATTTGATATCGACATCATAAATATGCGATTTGAGTATTTGGATACGGATACGGTATCAGATGTTGGATATCCGGACTTAGATACGGACAGACCTTAATCCCTCTGAACAGATTCGATTTCAAATACAGTCAAAATATATATATATATATATATATATATATATATATATATATATATATATATATATATTATATATATATATATATATATATATATATATATATATACCGTTTTCATTCCTACTCTTACCTACTCCGTAGCTGTGTGCGCCTGTGCCGACCGTGTTTGCTCGCCTCCCATATCAGGATCAGTGGATCAGGCCATTCCCGGCCGGGGTGTCGCCACGCTGCGCGGCACCCGCACCGGCCCCGGCACGGCGCCATGACTGATATGATTTGGAAATGAAATGACCCGCGGCCAACTGCACATCATTTCATCCTGTGGTCATCTTGGCTCGCTTCGCTCCGTTGCATTTGCATGCATGCATGCACCACTTTGTGACCGTTCATCATTCTTGGTTCGATCATCTGCTCTGCCCTCTGTCTGGTGATTATTTATACACGTGCCCCGTGTAACTTCTGCTACATACACTCGTCGTGTCCGCGCAACCTGGATTGGCCTCTCATCGAGTGCACATGGGGTGTTTGATAGTAATAAAAAAATAAATTATAGAATCCATCAATAAACCACGAGACGAATTTATTAAGTATAATTAATCCATCATTAGCACATGTGTCGCTGTAACACCACGCTGTCAAATCATGGACTAATTAGGCATAAAAGATTCGTCTCGCAAAGTAGTCTTAATCTGTGCAATTAGTTATTTTTTAGTCTATATTTAATACTCAATGCATATGTCCAAACATTCAATGGCGTATGATGTAAACTTTTAGAGAATGAACTAAACAAAGCCTTAATTATTAATTAAAGCTGCCACATCACACGGAAACAGAATTGATCTTGAGGTGGGGGTAAAGTTCACGTTTCAGCCCAAAGGTATGTATATATGCCGACTATTAGCTGAAAAGGTATTCCAAAACCATTTTCCCCTCGGACTAGGCTACTTAATTAGTCGTATACGTTTCTTATAGAGTGACCAAGGGTTTGATTGTACAAACAGAGCAATATTTACTAGTAGTATAAAAACGTAAAACCAAAAAAAAAAGAGGAGCCACATGTTGGTTTTGTGGGGGTCCAAATATGTCAATTAACACTGCTCGACTCATAGTTGTTCGGCCAGTTTTCCATGTCTGCATGCAACCGTGCTCCCAGCTTTCGCAACGCGGGGCTCGTTAAGATCTAGTTGCGTGCCCACCTCTATCTATATCCTCCTCTTAGCGAACCCTTCTCATCAACCTCCAGACGGATTTCGTATCTTGTCGCCATGCCTATCTATCCGCCTATTTGTCACGTTGGACCTTAGCCACGCTACACGATCTTGCTTTCGCGTCCGGCCATCTATTCTCTATTGAGCCAACCTATCCTTCTATCTTTTACTTGCCATACTGTTTAGGTTTCCGTAGAGATAAAATCAGGCTCAGTGAAACAAACCCATTTGCATTCATTCTATATATACTCAAAATCAGATTTATGATATGTATGTGAGATAGATATCTATATCTAACATGATCCGTATCCGGCTCTTAGATCCGAGAAAGAAATATGAGATAGATTGCAGGACATGGATAGAATGCAGATCAATGATCGCCCTGTTCGTTTGGACTTGTTTGGCTTATAAGCCATTGCTGAAAGTACCGTTGGCTGGTTTGGTATGAGAGAAAAATACTGTTCGTTGACTGATAAGTCATGGCTTATAAGCCAAATACGATCAAGTAAACAGGCTGGATATCCGTCAGTATTAGATCCGATCTAATCTTCAGCCTGTTCGAATTTCACGTTGCAGCTGCAGCTGGCTGTTTTTTTTTTAATCTCAATTCATCGCTACAATATATTTTTTTCTCTTGTTCGCTGCAGCGCTGCACATAAGTGCAGCCGAACAGGACATTCATCTCTATATACATACCACGAAGAAAAAATTAAACGCAACTAGGTAAAACAAATAAAAAATTACGCCAATTATGACTAAAAACACACCCTCTAATGGCCCCGTTCGCTGGTCTGAAACTTGGCTGAAAAGCACTGTCCCTGCTGATTTGTTGTGAGAGAAAAACACTGTACGACTGATTTGATAAACAGTAACTTGAGAGGGGAAACAGTCGGCTGGTTCAGACCGGCGAACAACCCCAATAATATTAACCATTAGAGGCTCGAGTAAGTTGCCTCTCGTGTAAAAAAAAGGACACCCACGTTACAAGTCTTGTCCAACAAACAAACATGTGGTACACCACGGTAAGTCCACCACAACTGGTATAAAAGAGCCTTTTATCTGTATGCTATTACAAAAGATGGTTCTGGTTATAGGCCACTAACAAGTTTGAACGTGTCCTGGTGCCATGACGCTAAACTTTCTTGCCTTCTGGGCTATTCCGTTCACTTTGGCCTCTAACAGTGTCAAACAGACGAATGAAATGACCATTTTACCCTACAGTGGAACTCATTTGTCAGCCAACCAAACCTTCCTCGTTCTCTTCTCTTCAGCACTGCCGCTTCCGAATCGACGACGCTCGAAAGGCGCAGCGCTGGGGGCATCCCCGATCAACACGACCGGCGCCCCGGCCATCCCTACCGGCGTGTGGGTGAGCTTAGCTCTGCTCGGACCTCTGCACGGGGCCCGACCTGCTGGACTGGTTCGGCTCCGGCGCGGCGCACCCGTGCCGGAGCCCGACGCCGCCCGTGTCGTCGCGCAGCTCGCGTGCTGCCACCGCCGCGGCGGCGTCCACCGCGATGTCAAGACCGACAACGTGCTCCTGGACTTGGACCCCGTCGACGAGGCGCCCCCGCGAGTGCGGCTCGCGGACTTCGTCTCCGCCGCATGGCTCGGCTCGGGCGCCGGCGCCGGCGAGGGCGACGCGCGGGGCTGGTGGGCACCCCGCACTACGTGGCGCCCGAGCTGGTGATGTATGCGCTGTTCTCGGGGGGCGGGCTGCCCTTCGGTGGTGAGACGCCCGCGGACGTGTTCGCGGCCATGCTGCGCGGCAGCCTCAGGTTCCCGCCCCACGCTGTTCGTCGGGGTCTCGCCGGCGGCCAAGGACCTGATGCGGCGGATGATGTGCCACGACGTCTCGAGAAGGTTCTCCGCCGAGCAAGTCCTCGGTAAGTCATCAGATCTTTGCGTTATCTCGATTTCGTGCTGCTGCGTTGAATATTAGATTAGATTTGTCTTCTTTCCTATAGATTATTGAATCACAATCCTATTGGACGCTAGCACAGATCATGTGCCTTATCTTAAAAACGAGTGGGACCCACCAATCAATCAACCGGTGAGATAGGGCCGATGGTCAGAGTGCATGCGGCACTGCGTTTGAGGAAGAGGAAGGACATGCTGAATAAGCAAATAGGGGTATTTTGGACATCTTCACTGGTTGGTCCCATATGTCAGGGTAATCCCACGGCAAAAAAAAAACGAAATGTGGACGGAATGACGTGGAAGACAAAAAAAAAAAAAAATAGAGTCATAGCACTAGTACGCATTCGAATTTTTTAGTGGCCTGTAGATCAGCACCAAGGACACAGGTAAAGGGCCCGGCATAAAACTCCCGTCAAAAGTACACTACTCGGAACAACAAGTTGACCCGGAGGCCGTTCCTCCCCTCTTGTCGCGGAAGGAGAGCGAGCAGAGGAGTAGTCCTGCTGGAGCTGGACGCCATGCCTTTGCCAATTGCCATACCAGCAGCGTCGGGGTCGGGCCTGCTTCCTTTTGCGACCCCGGCACACAGGAATAAACTTAACTAGCAGGTGACCCCGCGCTTTGCGCGGGTAATAGTGGGGAAAAAAGATTTGTATTGCGCCGATAAAAAAAAATTCATAAAAACCCGTTACTGTTCACCACGAAAACCATCGCACGTTGATTGTGCCGGTAACAGTGATCTGTGAGAGTGACGGAAGCTGGCCGGTTGCACGCTCTTGATAATATGTATAGATAATAATAATAACAAAACCCGAGCAAACGGAAAAAGAAATCCAGCCTTCTAATCGAACCCTCTCCCACGCACCCTGGGGGCTTGTTTGGTTACTATACTGGCCTGGGGAGGCCTGGCCAGGCAGCTCGCTAAGCCGCAGGCGTAGGAAAATGAACGACTGAGATCCTTGCCTGGCGCAGGCAACTTTTCCAGGTTACAAAGCAAACACCTGTCTCGCCTCCACGCGGGCGCCGCGCAGCCTCCTGCCCTACGCGTCAGCCGCGGGAGGCGGGTGCCGCGCGGGTCGGCGGCCCGCCGCTCTTAATAAAATCCAATGGAATTCTGACGTCCGCAGGGAGGGACAAAAGTCGCTGCGTTTTCTCCCCCCTCATCTCTCTCTCCTCCCGCTGCTAGCCTGCTAGCGCTTCTTCGGCTTCTCTCTCCCCCTCCCCCCTCTTCGCTTCCTCCCCACCAAGCCAAATCCCATCGCGGGATAACAAAACCAGGCCAACGGATTCTTTTGGCTGCGGGTGGTGGTGGTGGTGCCCGGTGGTGCTGCTGGTGCCCCTGTTACTGTGCCGCCGCCGAGGCGCGTCCCGCGGCCTAAACCCTAGCCGGGAGCCGGAGCCGGAGCTGCTAAGGCGGCTCACCTCGTCTGTCTCTCGGCCAGGTGCGCGCGCGCCGCCCGCTCGATTCGCCGGATTCGAGCTCCGGTGCGACGGGGAACGGGCCCGTGCTGCGGACGGCGCCGCGGAGGTGAGTGTGTTTGTTGGCACTGGAGCTGCTGCTGCGGCGGCGGCGGCGGCGTTCTGTCGTGTGGTGTTTCTGTTGAGGGCGACGGCGTGGGAGGAGCCGGGGGGCTGCCGCTTAATTCCGCTTATTTTGCCGTCTCGGGGATTTCGCGGGTGTTGCTTTTCTTCGTTGTTGCGGGGTGTGGATTTGGGGAGGGCAACTCCGCCCTCGTCTCGCTGCTTCTTCGTGCTGCTGTTCTTCCCAGCTGGCAGCGCTCGATTCCGGGGAGGGAGCGGTGCGGGACAAGCGCGTTCTCCCTTCGCAGATTTGCGAGGTGGGGTAGTAATGGCGTAGATCCCACACTTGCGTTGCGTCGCTAACTTGCAATCTCTACTTTGTTTGCAGGGGATGATGCTCCCCCGTCCCTGCTAGATTCCCGCGGATCTCGCGGGCGTGCTGGGGGTGGGGGTGAAACGATGGCCAGGTGAGTACAGACAGGCCGCTTGCGATCTCCTAGTGGTTGGTGCGAGTGGTGGACGACGACGACCAAGATGATGCCGTCGGGCCCGCCGAACCCGATGGGGCCTGGGCAGCCGGTGGGCGGCGCGGCGGCGTCGCTGCTCCGGACGAACTCTTCCCTGCTCAGTGGCGGTGGCCAGCCGGGGATGATGGGCGGCGGAGGTGGTGGTGGTGGTGGTGGTGGCATGCTTTCTTCACAGTCGCCCTTCTCCTCCCTTGTCTCCCCGCGCACGCAGTTTGGTGGCAATGGTCTGCTTGGAGGCGCCTCGAATGTCTCCTCGCTGCTGAACCGGCCGCCGTTCGGGAACGGTGGCCCTATGCCGGGTCCAGTGTCGATGCAGGGTGGTGGGATGCAGATGAGTACGCTCCAGCAGAGAGCTGGGCTGGATGGTGCCGGCGATTTCATTGGCGCGGGAGGGTCGGATCCTCTGTCGTTCCCGTCTTCGTCACAGGTCAATTTAGGCAATCAGATGGGGTCAGATAATCTGCAGGCGACTTCGCAGCAGCAGCAGCAGATGGATGCAGTGCAGGATATGCAGCAGCAGCAGCAGCAGCTACCAATGTCTTACAACCAGCAACAGTTGCCACCACAACATTCACAGCATCTCCAGCAGCCACAGGCTACCGTGAAGTTGGAGAATGGAGGAAGCATGGTTAGCATCAAGTCAGAGCAGCAGATGGGGCAACCTGACCAGAATGGTCCTGCCCAGATGATGCGAAGTGCTAGTATGAAACTTGAGCCACAACAGCTGCAAGCCCAGATGATGAGGAGTTTAAGTTCAGTCAAGATGGAGCAACAGACTTCAGATTCATCAGCATTCTTGCAGCAGCAGCAACAGCAGCAGCAGCAACAACAACGTCATTTGTTGCAGCTGACAAAGCAGATTCGAAATTGTCCAGACCTTGTATCAATGGGTGGACCAAACACAATTGCAAACCCTCAAGCTGCTGCAGCTGCTCAACTGACCCTCTTGCAGCAGCAACGGATCCTGCATATGCAACAGCAGCAGCAACAACAACAGATTCTTAAGAACTTGCCTTTGCAGAGAAACCAGTTGCAGCAACAGCAACAGCAGCATCAACAACAGCAGCAACAGCAGCAGCTACTTCGTCAACAGAGTCTAAACATGAGAACTCCAGGAAAGTCGCCTCCTTATGAGCCAGGAACCTGTGCAAAGAGATTGACTCATTACATGTATCATCAACAAAACAGACCACAAGTAAGTTTTTTTTGTGGCTTGTTTGAAGGAGTAATTTGAAGGGCGGGCCTGGTGCAAGCGGTAGAGTCTTACCGCCTGTGACCGGAAGGTCCCGGGTTCGAGTCGCGGTCTCCTCGCATTGCACAGGCGAGGGTAAGGCTTGCCACTAACACCCTTCCCCAGACCCCGCACAGAGCGGGAGCTCTCTGCACTGGGTTTGAAGGAGTAATTTAGTGTTCCAAGCGAAAGCCAGGTACTAACAACATAGTATATCTCACCTGTTGTTCTGATTCAGGATAACAATATTGAGTACTGGAGAAACTTTGTCAATGAGTATTATGCTCCAAATGCTAAAAAGAGGTGGTGTGTCTCGCTTTATGGAAGTGGTCGTCAAACTACTGGAGTTTTCCCTCAGGTCTAGTGTGCCTGTTCCCATGGAATCTTTGATTTTTTTTAATATGGAATCTTCATTATTGAACTTGGGAATGGTCTAGCATCTGAAAGCTTTGCCTTTGAAGTTATTTTCGATTTTTTCATACAGTTCTTATCTTTCAGGATGTATGGCACTGTGAGATTTGTAATCGGAAACCTGGCCGTGGTTTTGGTAAGCTTCATAATCTTCAGCAAAGCTGTCTCTTAATTCTCTCATGCTTTATTTTGATCCTGTATTGCTTTTAACAGAAACAACGGTTGAGGTACTACCGCGATTATGCCAAATTAAATACGCCAGTGGTACACTGGAAGAACTTTTGTACATCGACATGCCTCGTGAGTCCCAGAATACGTCAGGCCAGATTATTTTGGACTACACGAAAGCAATCCAAGAAAGTGTCTTTGAACAATTGCGTGTTGTGCGAGAGGGGCATCTAAGGATAGTTTTTAATCCAGACCTTAAGGTATTGTGGTTCAGCTTTCTAGTTTTTTAATATTATTTCAAATTAGTACCTTTGAAGCTAAAGCACATTCTTTCCTATCTTCTTTTTATTAAAGATAGCATCTTGGGAGTTTTGTGCTAGGCGTCATGAAGAACTTATCCCACGGAGATCTATAATACCACAGGTAAGATGTATTTCAAGAATATAGACAGCTCAGGTCATAGTTTATTCATAATTTTGGATTTTGGTCACAAGGGTTTTCACAGACTTTGGCGTCCTGATCTTTATATGTAGGTTAGTAACCTTGGCGCGGTTGTACAAAAGTACCAGGCTGCCGCACAAAACTCAACGAGTTTGTCTGCTCAGGACATGCAGAATAATTGCAACTCGTAAGTAGATTGGCCCTTGCTGTGCTACATACTCCATTCCATCATCGCTTCTTTGCTACGATCAAATTGTTTTCCACCATTTTGAACATCCATATCTTGGTTCAGAAACTTAGTATCTACCCTGGTGAAGAAGTTGATTTAAGGGTGGACATACTTCTAGACTTCCAGATGCATTAGCTTACACAACAATTGATTCAGATTGTTTTCAGCCTGATTGTTGGATAGATTAGTGATAGAGGTTATGGGTGTTCAGACCCTCAACTTCTACCTTCTCATTGGAACACAAGGACATGAAGCAAATGGGCTAGTGAGGCAATTTGTCATTGTGGTGGGTGTTGGTGATTGTTATTCCCGCACCCAGAATTATAAGTTCATCTTTGAGTATTATAATATAGTCAATTTTGATGTGTAAGATCAAATTTACGTATGTCAACATTAAACCAGCTTCTGGAACAGAATAGTATTATCATTGTTATGAAAACTTTGATAGCCCAATTCCCAGGTATTATCATACTAATATCTTTGTTTCTGGAGTTAGCACGGAACATTCGTAGTGGTTCTAGACTATTATGGTACTAGCAAAGCATTTGAAATGTCAAGTAGCTCTAGAGATAATGTGATATGAAGAAGGGTAGCTGTCCAGAATTTAGAAATCAATATCTAGGTGGCTGTCAGCTACCCACCCAATGCCCAGGTATGTAAATGCATGTGTGCTGAAAGTGTGCAACCCTTCCAAGCATTAATGGGGCATTGGCTTTCAATTGGGCATCACACCACTTTATGCTGTAAGAGCATCTCAGTCTCACTCTTCATTAGGGTAATATACCGTGTACTTCAGAAAGGACGAGGCACTCTTGAGTGTCTCAACCCAACCCAAGATCAAAGGGCTCACCAGTGTCATCGATAACTCTTATGATTGTCGATTTCCATGGTTAAGTTGGTACCATATTGACGCGCACCAGAAAGTGATCAATGATTACCACAGCCCTTATTAGTCTGTTGGCATAGAATGACTATTTGGTGTCATAAATGCTGACAATCTTCTCTATAAACTTGGTTAAACTTAAGATAGTTTGACTTATGACAAACCTAGAATATCAAGTTTTTTATTTGGGATGGAGGTACTAGTAATTACATGCAACAGAAAAGAAGTTACTGTATGCTGATAAACATTTGTTACAATATTTGGCTTATATGCACTATGGATATCCTGCTTTGAATTGATTATGATTTGATTTGGGCACATTTATCTTTTGCTTCAACAATCATAACTTGTGTCTTATCTGGGTAGAGGTATCCGTGCTTCTTAGTGTAGCTCATGAACTGCATACATTTCTTGCTGAATTTTTGCTTGCACCAAGTCATCACTGTTTTTGAACTTTTCAAGTTAGTACAAATTCTCTTAACCTAATCTTGTGCTTTAGGTTTGTTGCATGTGCCCGACAATTGGCCAAAGCACTGGAGGTTCCTTTAGTAAATGATTTAGGGTACACAAAACGATATGTTCGCTGCCTTCAGGTAATCTTATCTAGAACAGTTTTTATTTGTGCTTGTTCTTAGATTATCCAATTGAAGTTAATATTGCGTTGTATGCAAAATTTCTAATTTGGTCCATATGATGATTCTGATAAATTGTTGCATATGATGATTTCCGTTTTCTTCTATTTTAATGCCTGTTAATTTATTTGATCTTATTGAGCTCATTTTAGGATGCTGACTTTTATTCTTGTCATCTTAATGCTGGTTCTTCCAGATTGCTGAGGTTGTAAATTGTATGAAGGATTTGATTGATCACAGCAGGCAGACTGGATCTGGACCCATTGGTATGATATTTTGATTTTTTTTGTGAGGACAATCTCATTATTCTCATCTTTCACAATACTTCTATTAAATTTTTTGGTGCTGTGTTTTTTTTATCGTCATTGGTGCTGCTTTGGATAGTAATGAATTGCTGAAACTCAAATTAGGAGGGTTTGACCATGTTAGGTGCCAGTTTGGTTTGTAGCTGCATTCCTTGCAAGATTCCTTTTGCAACAACCTGGATCCACATGCCTGTATCCAAAAGTTGTTGCAAGGTTCTCCTAGTTGATCCATATTTTGGCATATAATCTGATAATCTAACATTAGGTGAGTTGACGAAACAATGTGGTTGTATCAGCAACCTGTGTATTATGTGCTTAATCACCATAACTTGTCAATTAGCAAAATCAAAGTGCATTTTATTGGTCTGGTCACCACTTACAATTTACAACTGGGATTCAATGTCAGTGATTTCAAACTTTCCTGACCCCATCTGAACCAGTAACTTGCCACATTATGGCCTTTGCTCTTTACTATGTATGTTAATAGTATGTTAATAGCATATATCTAGGTGCATAGCAAAAGTTGTCTAAAAATATCAAAATGACCTATCATTTAGGACGGAAGTAGTAATTTCTAGCTGTATGGTATGCTTTCCTGTTTTTTTTAACACTGTTTCTGTTTATTCAGATAGCCTGCATAATTTTCCTCGGAGGACTCCTTCAGGGGTCAGCACCCTTCAACCACAGCAGCAGCAAACTGAGGAGCAGCAGGCCATTCCCCAGAGTTCAAACCAGAGTGGTCAAAATTCTGCTCCTATGGCTGCTGTGCAGCCTTCTGCCTCTGCCAATTGTGATGTGACATCAAATAATTCTCTCAGTTGTGCACCTTCTACATCTGCACCTTCACCGTCAGTTGTTGGGCTCTTGCAAAATTCAATGAATTCTAGACAAAATCATCCAATGAGCAGCACTAATGGTGGCCCATATAATGGAGGCAATGTGGCTATTCCGAAGGTGAACTCTACAAGCTCACTACAGTCAAATCCATCTACCTCTTTCCCTTCCCCAGCACCGACAACATCCAATAACAGCATGATGCCTGCTCCTCAAAATACAAATCAACTAAGCTCCCCAACTACATTGTCAAGCATACCTCCGATGCAGCCACCTGCTACTCGACCTCAGGAGGTTGAGCCAAGTGACTCGCAAAGCTCGGTTCAGAAGATCTTGCAAGATCTGATGTCATCACAGATGAATGGTGTTGGCCACTCGGGGAATGATATGAAGACACCAAATGGACTAACCCATGGTGTCAATGGGGTTAATTGCTTAGTTGGTAATGCTGTCACGAATAACTCAGGGATGGGAGGAATGGGATTTGGCGCCATGAGTGGGTTCGGTCATGGGATGAGAACGGCAATGACAAACAATGCGATGGCAATGGGTGCAAGGATGGGAATGAATCAGGGTGCACATGACCTATCGCAATTGGGTCAGTTACACCAGCATCAGCAGCAGCATGACATAGGAAACCAGCTGTTTGGTGGATTTAGATCAGCAAACAGCTTCAGTAACATTCAATATGACTGGAAACCCTCACAATAGAGCAACCAGAAAGCATAGAGTTCAGTGTGATGATGCATCTGCCCTTGCTGTGGAGCATCCACATTTATGGTGCCATAACCTCCCCTTGGCCCAATAGCATTTGGGCCTTTGCATTAATGCTGCCATGAAAGGGCACCATAAGCGATAGCAAGCATCCCGGCTGGTACATGTAAGTCTGTAACAGTCAGTTTAGCTATCTCCTCGTGCGTTACTCCCTCGGTTTTATAACATTTGTCGATTTTACTGGGAGTTGCAGTTCCGCCATGTGTCACATTGTTTGTCCACTCTTTACCCCTTTAATGCTGTGAAAAAAGGTGAAGTAGCTATAGCATGTTATAATAGGCGTATGTGTGGTAATTCCTCATTAGCTCTTAGATTTAGTGTTTCCTCTGTCTATTTATACGGTCATCATAATTGACATATTGTGGAATGGGAGAGCCAGAGTTACACAGGATTGGCCACTAAAAACGGTCTGAGCTGGGTGCCCGTCACTTATTGCTTGCTCCAGCTATCTTTGAGAGAGATACTCTGAAAGAATTCGAGCCTCCTGCACCTGCTACCATCTATCAGCTCCTATTGTGCTTTGTGGTACGAAAATGAAGTTGTCCCCCGCCTTTTTCCATGTTGGATGACATGTATCTTATCCTCTGTAATTTACCACCTGTCTCCCTACGAAGCTACTGATGCTGATATCCTCTGTCCTCCCTTGTGGAGAATTCTCTTTGCAGCTTTACTGTGCTGTGCTGCTGTATGATTGGCACACTGACTAGATCGAAGTACCACCATGGAATGGATGTTCTCTTAGTCCTGTTGGCCGTTGCTTTAACTGATTGGGAGGGGAACTTGTTTTTCGCTGCAGTTAATTTACACTGAAGTGTATGCGGTCTCGAGTCGACGTGCATGATAAACACAGCTCTGAGTTCCTTCCGCTCTGCGCAACTGTTAACGGTGTCTGAAGTCTGAGCTAAAGATATGCATATAAAAAAAAGTGTCTGAACCTACGCAGCCCATGTCGTCCGTGCGGTTCTCGTGTACTGTATATACTTTTGGGCTGCAATGTTTGGCAGCGCCGCAGGCGGTACTTTTACGCCTTGGAAGGCAGTACGTAGCTGCCAACGCCGGATGCCTGGATCGGCCACAGAATAGTACAGTTCCTGCATTCAATTGATTTGCCCTTCTTTTAATTGCTGGTAAAATATTTTTTGGTTCACTGGTACGTATGCACTCTTTTTTTGTTTTTGTTTTGAAACTGGGTAGATATATTACTCATGGGCTGACAACTCGTCAGCAACAATTACATTGATGTGTTGAGGGAGAGAGCTTAGAATTTCCCCAAATCCCTAACACTCGTACCCACTAGCGGCAGTGGCATGTGCCACCCTATTACAGTCTCTAGGCACCTGAAACTATTGAAGGTCACATGCACCATAAATTTAAGTTCGGCGAGCAGCCCACCAACAGCACGAGCATCCGTTTCCAGCACCATGTCAACGATCCCCAACCTGATGGTTTCCTGAACTCCATGCAGAAGGCCCCAAGTAGGTGCTCCACCTTTCCTCTACCTGCTGAGACAACGTCTATGACAAATCCCCAGCTTCCCGTGGCCGCAGCCGGGACAAAGGATGCGTCGCAGTTCAGCTTCAGTTTGCCAACAGGAGGTTTGGCCCAACGTTCCTTGCGCCTTGTAACAGCCGCAGATGCCGCTGCCTGCTTGTTCAGTGATTCAGTCACAGTCTAATGAACTGAGCAATACCGGAAGCCAAACGACGGTTCCCTCCCTCTCTGACCACCAGGCCCAGAGAAGGAAGACCATTGTAAGTCTCTTCTCAGTTTGTGCTTGGACCTTGGAGATGAAACTCACAGCACTCCTTGCCGACTCCATTGACGCCAGCAAAACTCTCTCATTTTCCAGCTGTAGGTGACCCCAGACTTGTCTGACTGTCTTGCATTTGAAAAAAAGATTCCCTCCATCTTCATCAAACCGTCCACAGACCGGGCACCTAGGATCAATTCGCATGCCTCTCGGGTCAAGTTTGCTCTCAGCGGATGGCTATTGTGTGCAACTCGCCACATGAAGTGCTTGACTTTGTTTGGACAGTTTAATTTCCAAATTTTCTGGCACAGCTGGTCATCACCTCCACTGCTGCTACTCTGAACAGTGCTCTGGGTTTTTTCGCCTCACTTTGTCATCCCTGCAAACCTTCAGCCTGTTCGCTTGATCGTATTTGGCTTATAAGCCATGGCTTATCAACCAATGAACAGTATTTTTCTCTCACACCAAACTAGCCAACAGTACTTTCAGCCATGGCTTATAAGCCAAACCAGCCCAAACGAATATGGCGCTTATATGCACTCTGCGGACGAGCAGTTCGTGCAATCTGAATGGACGCCGCCGGTGGTGACACGTATCACACAGGATATTGTTGCCAAATAAGCAGGGACGAAAATGATGGTCATTTTCAGATGCTAATAAGCCTGCGAGGGCTCCCATAAAACTATTTTTATCTCTCTTCATTTAAACTACGTCGCATTAGCTTATTTAATGTCCATGCCGGTCTCAACGAGAGTTTTATAGAGTTTTATGGGTATTAAATACGCTAACATGACACTATTTTGATGAAGAGAGATCATGTTAAAGGTTTCATGGGAATAAAGCTCTTCTGCACTGTTTGCAAAATATAGGTGTATTAGAAACTAGAACATGAAACCCCGCTGAGACTAGGTCAATGGATGCCTATACCATTTCTCCTATACCATCACTGTTTGCAAAATATAGTTTATAATAATGTGCCTATTCCATTTCTCCTATACCTGCTTTTATGAAGTCAATGGATGCCTGGGTCAACTTGCACCGGCCTCTTTAATACGGTTTCTTCTCGAGTGAGGTGTACCTTATTAAACACTCGGGCCTGTTCATCTTCAGATAGCTAAGGAGACCAAATACTTCTTCTTTCCTTCCACTGGCTGCGCGAGCTGCTTCAACGACGAACGCGAGCCAAAGTTTCCTTCTTGGATAGTAGCAGCTAGCCCTCCGTCTACCAGGTTAGCAATCGATCTATTTCTCAAATGGTCATCGCTGTTTTTAGGTAGGAACTTACTGAACGATGCTCAAGTATCAGTTGGATCTGTGCTCAATTTCTTGACGAATCCATCACACATGCATCTGTGTTAATTTCCCGTCTAATCCCGCAGCTAGGTATCTAGTGGCCTTTTTAACAGATAAATCTATGTTGAGTTTGAAGAAGTCCCTTCAGGGTCTCAACACCCTACTCCCAGCGGTAATATAATACATACAACCTCATTTTGTAAAAAAAAAAGATATACCTTGTCATTATGAGTTGCTTTTGAGCAAACCTTGTCATTACGAGGTGAATTGGTCGTCTGCCTGTGCTTGAACACGGCATCCTAAAGGGCCTAAGATCTTTTTTTTTTAGGAATCACATTCTTTGAAGCAGAACCAGAAGACTGTTCGGGAGGCCGTAAACGATCGTGGATTATTTACTGTTGGCTGGTTTGGTGTGAGAGAAAAACACTATTTCCGGCTGGAAATTTACGATCGTTTACGAGCAAGCGAACAGGAGACGTTTACGAGCAAGCGAACAGGAGTTAACCATTACCATCTCCCAGTACATTTATGAGGGAACACTGTGTTGGATCATTAGGGAGGCCGTGTTCATAAAAATGACAACGCTGTGAGCAGTGTTCATACTGCTGTAGGGAATCATCTGGTGATGGATGAGTTGACTCTGTGTGCCAAACCAAACGCGCTGTGTTTAGGCTCGGACACAAATTTGGATGGTTCAGCACAGGGCCATGCCCTAAATCGACTGAACTGCTAGCGCCCGGACATTTGGACGGACGCCCGCGGCTGCTGGCCTGCTGCGCTGCTCGCTTGCGCCGCTCCGTGGGGACCGCCCTCGCCTACGTCTGCTTCCCTCGCCTACTTACAACATGTGCAACATCTCGATCTATTTTTACAACATCTAGAGGAAACACATGCAACATAAGTCAGAAACATATGAAACACTTGCAACATATGTCTGGAACACTTGCAAAAACGCCTGAAAACACTTAAAAATCATTGCAAACATACGCAACATATAGATAAAACATTTGCAACATATGTGTGAAACATATGCAACATCCAGATAAGCACACTTGAAACATACGTTTGAAAAAACAGATGAAACATTGGGAACAGACCCTTGCAACATACGTGTGCAGCCACTGCAACATATGCAACATCCCGATCTATTTTTGTAATATCCATATGAAACACTTAAAACATACATCTAAAACAACTAAAACACTTAAAACATAGACTTGCAACATGTTTGAAAAATGCTTGAAACACTTAAACACAGCGTCACTGGCAGCCATGGCCTACCTGGTGGGGAATTGTAGTAGCCAGCACGCTCGGATTAGGAGGACATTGAGAACAACGACCCAATGTACACCTCCATTGTCGGACTTCCCTTTCTGTCGTGGTGTCTTTGGGGGTGACGACCTCCTATTGGTGGCATTAGGTTGGTGGTGGCCCGGTGATGCCATGGCCGCGACCGGCGAGATGGAGTGGGGTGTGGTGTGGTGAAGGAAGTGCACGACGCAGCAAGGGACGGGCGTGGTGGGGGAAGAGGGCGCTGCAGGATGGAGTGGGGCGAGCGGATGCGAGTCTGAAGAAGAGGCAAAGCATGAGATGGTGTCGGTGGAAGGCTGAGAAATAAGTGGATAAAAATTAACGTAGAGAATGAGTGGTTGAGATGAGCCTTGAGTCAGTCCGATATTTTTGGGAGCACCGGACGCTCGAGTTGTAGCGTTTCCGATAAAACATGCTGTAGTAGAGACATCATATGAGAGAGAGATATGGGATGCAAGCTTCACTTATCAGATTTCTCTCTTTAGTTCCTCCCATTTCACTCATGAAACAAAACTTTAATGCTGAAGAAAAATAAAAAGGTTATTTAGGTACATGACATGGTACTGACTTGACTCAACTATTGCGGATGCTTAGTACAGAAACGATATCTGCTGACACTTGCGATTTTTAATGTATAGGCATTAGTAGAAATGAAACTTTAGGCCCAAGGCTGTAAACTGCCAGCGCAAATTCATCTTTATCGGTGGTTTCTTAAGGCCAACGCCAATAGAAATCATGTATTTACACTGGTAGTTCTCTTAAGGATGCCGCTAGTAGGAATCGAGCTTACCCTGAAGGTAGGTTAAGAGAACCGCCAGTAAAGATGAATTTACCCTGACGGCATCCTTGAAGCTCTAGGTGGATGTTCAACTTAACCGTCTCTAGTGAAATACTGGTATATAAACAGTAGTGGGAGAAGGAAAATATATATATTGGGCATTTGAGATTTGGTGGGGGATTGTTAGAATTTATATGGGCTAGATCACCTAAGCCCATATGTACAGATTGGCCATTGTCTATGTTACCTAATGGGCTATAATATTTAAGCCCATGAGTAGAGGTAGAAGGTGCAAAATCAATTAGTACTGTATTACTAGTTAATGTGGAGGTGCCCTCATAGAAAACACACACTAGAACTACTATACTATATATAGGGAGCCCTGGAATCCCTAAGGTAGTCAATTAGATTTCCCCCACTCTCTCTATTGCGCCACCAAAGTAGTCTATTCGACCCCAATCACTGGTGTGCTTCAATAATTGGGAGACTAGGTTTGTGGAACCTCTCGCTCTTGTGATCCTGCACCGCGAGGGAAGAGCGGGTCTCTAGAACCTCTCGCTCTTGTGATCCTGCACCGTGAGGGAAGAGGAGTTACTCACAATAGGTGATTATTATAATTACTCATGATAAGAATGATGAAAGGAAAATAGAGACCGGGCAGGGATATGGTATGGGTATTGATGGGTGTAACGAGTTGTGTCCCGTGGCCACAGGGCTTAGCTTGGTTACACTATTTTCTCTATCCGTGTCGATTGAGGACCGTCCGTTGCTGTGGATGGTAGTCAGGTCACAAACTTATTATCCTGAGCACATACTTGCTTATGGGAGCGGGAAGGCTCATTGCGCTCTTGTCGTGGGTTCCGGCTCTTTCCGGACCAACTGATTGGAGACGGGGAAAGGTGGAGGTCTAAGCACCATATTGAGATCGGGTCTCAAGTGTGGGGGCATGGAGTCTAAGTTTGGACGGGGACCTGGACCTCATGACAGGAGTGAAATGGGTTGGTCTTGTTTGTGCCAGGGTACAAACAAGGTGTGTGTTACGGGGTACCTAGCTGAGATACATTGGTTCACGAATCGCCGTTTTCGTGAGACGATATGACTTGGCTATGGTCTAGCACTGTAGTAAGAACTAGAATATGAAAGATGATAAATTGGTTCTGATTGCTCAACCCTTGCTTGAAAGTAGAACATGTGCTTACCTAGAATGGTTAGCTAATGAAGTAATCATGACTGCTAATTAAACTTGATTTTAAGGACGTACTTCTAGTAATGCTTTTCGTAAACAAAAAGAAAACAACAAACCCATATTGCCTATCATATCCCTTGGAGTCGGAAAACTATTCCCACTAGTCGGGTAAGTCTTGCGAGTACATTGTGTACTCAGGGTTTATTTTACCCTGTTGTAGGTGCAGCTTGAGGAGTAACTCTTGGGTGGAGGATTCTTCTGGTGGGTACAGATGAATTCTTGTATCGTTTCCGCTAGATGTTTCTTTTCATTCCGTTGTTTAATTATCGCACTCTGAACCCTGATATTGTAATAAATAATTTCTAAGAACTCTTGTTGTATGAAATGGACTAAGTATTGTAAGCTCGTACTCATTATTGGATTCTGGAGGTAAAACGTGGATTGATTCGAGTTTTCCCGTGGGGTGTGCTCGACGAAACTGTTTGATGTAGCTACCTTTCGGGGTGCTTAGTGTCTTGTGGAAGACGAGCGCCTCCGAAAGCGTGTTATTTCGGGCGGTTCTGCCACACTCGGCAGCTTGCATTTTCTTAAAGAAGTTGGCAAAGTGACCAAGGACTGTCCATTCCCTTGCAGTGCTCCCCTTCTTTATCTGAATTTATTCACTTCAATATTGAACCATGCTGATTTCCTATACCATCCTTTATGATGTTCTTTGGATCATTCACGTATTGGAGAGATATAAATCCATGATGAGAGTCCATTAAGGGCATAAAAGTACTAGAAATACACTAATTTCATAGAGAAAAGGACCATATATGTCAAAGCTAATGATTTCTATGAGTCCCGAACTCTACGAACCTCCTCTCAGTTTCCCTTGATACAAGGTAGGAGTTAGAGAAATGTCACTTCTAGGGCAAAACTAATAGTGTCACTCACCCTATTTCCATTACACATAATGTACATATTATTGGACTTGATGCATAGTTAGTTTCTACGTATGGTAAATGGGTGTACATGCATGGGCTGAGAAGGGAGATGTGACACACATAGTAGACCCATGGGGGTTAGGATTGGCTGTTTCGGAGAACTCAATTTATTTTGCCATGGACATAGAGTAAGTTGTTGTACTAGATAATATCAATTATCAATAATATTACATATTATCCACATGGAAAGAGTAATATATTTTGTACAATATGTTTTGCAGTCATGGAGGATGATCTAGAGAAAAAACTTGAAGCTTTGGAACAGGTATTAGCTGATGCGAATGCAGAGCCAATCCCTTTGTCATATGCATGTTTGAGAAAGGTTACAAATGATTTTTCACAAGAGATCGGTCGTGGTGGATTTGGAGTGGTTTATATGGTATGAAGAAATTTCTACATTTGCTTCCTAATCCAAATTTTAAATATTTGGCCCCGTGAAGCTAGCTACAGACATTAACCAGTCTGCGAAATATTGTGCATGTTGAATAGGGAAATCTTCAGAATGGGAAAGTTGCTGTGAAGAAGCTTACCTCACTTGATTTTTTTGAGGAGTTTGAGGATGAACTTCTATGTTTGATAAGAGTTAAACACAAAAATATAGTGAGATTTTTAGGCTATTGCTCTGATACATCAAAATAAGTGGTAAAACATGGTGGTGATTATGTTGTGGCTGAAGACCGAAAGAGGTACCTCTGCTTTGAATATGTACCTAACAAAAGCCTAAAGGAGTATCTCGAAGGTATATTTATTCCTCTTACATGCATACTGTTTTGAGAGAGGAAGTGGACAGTCTTACAATTTAAGTTGTCATTAATTTATTTGGGATTGGGAGATGGGTGTCTAAGTCCTCTGTTTGCTTGTTTTGAGAGAGGAAGCGGTGGGTACTACTGGTTATGTTTTTGTTAATTTATTTGTCAGATGAATATAATGGATGTCGATGGGACACAACCTATCAGTTGATTGAGGGAATTTGCCATGGTTTGCGTTATCTTCACAATGAAGAACGTATAATTCATTTGGATCTCAAACCAGAAAATATTTTGCTGGATGCTAACATGGTTCCAAAAATAACTGACTTTGGCTTATCAAGACGCTTCGTGAATCAATCACGAAAAATCACTGAATATGTCCGCGGAACACTGTAAGCACAACCTCTTCAGAACTCAATGGCTATTACTAATGTTATGTTTTTTACTTGCTTTATTTCTGATGCTTAAAACTAACATATCGTGACATAGGGGGTATATTGCACCTGAATATATAAACAACAAGGAAATATCTTTCAAGACGGACATATATAGTTTGGGCATCGTGATGGTAAAACTATTAAGGGGAAGCAACAATATATCTGATTTCCAAAATGTAAGGACATTTGGCCTCAACAGTTTTTATAAATTTTATTATAGTTTACATTATATTTCATACTATAGTTGCATGTGCCCAAAAACTAGAATTCTGTGACACGACAAGGGTGTAAATCATGATAAAAATATGGATTGAACTCTATGTGTCGGGTACCATAAAAATGGGCCCCCTAAGCAAGAACCGAAAAAATCGCTTAGATCTCATAAAAATCGGAACTAAGAGGCAACGACCGGCAAACCCCCACCTTATCCGAGGCTCGGCTGGACCGCCCAGCCCACCTCGAACAATATCCGGGCTCACCCGAAGCAGGCTCGGCCCAGAGCGAAATCACGAGGCCTCGGACGAGGTATCGATTCTCCGACTCGCTCGAGGCCCCGCACGTAAGGACTCGGACGAGATACCGATTCTCTGACTCGCTCGAGGCCCCGCCCGTAAGGCCTCGGACGAGGTACCGATTCTCTGACTCGCTCGAGGCCCCGCACGTAAGGCCTCGGATACCGATTCTCTGACTCGCTCGAGGCCCCGCCCGTAAGGCCTCGGACGAGGTACCGATTCTCCGACTCGCTCGAGGCCCCGCACGTAAGGCCTCGGACGAGGTACCGATTCTCCGCCTCGCCCGAGGCACCGCACGTAAGGCCTCGGACGAGGTACCGATTCTCCGACTCGCTCGAGGCCCCGCCCGTAAGGCCACGGACGAGGTACCGATTCTCTGACTCGCTCGAGGCCTCGCACGTAAGGCCTAGGACGAGGTACCGATTCTCCGCCTCGCTCGAGGCACCGCACGTAAGGCCTTGGACAAGGTATCGAATCTCCGCCTCGCCCGAGGCCCCGCCCGTAAGGCCTCGGACGAGGTACCGATTCTCTGACTCGCTCGAGGCCCCGCCCGTAAGGCCTCGGACGAGGTATCGATTCTCCGCCTCGTTCGAGGCCGGCTCGACAACGACCCCGTCGCCTCCGCCTTGACCGACTTCTCTGACAGGACGTCACGTCCAACTAACGCGTTCAATCACTCCCGCGACATCAGTCAAACGACGGCTCAATACAGCAGAGTGGCCGACGAGACGTGTGTCACATCAACGCCATGCCGTCCGGGACAGGACGGGCAGGGGTTACCGGCCGCTGTGCTCGGCACTGTGCCCACGACTGACACCCGTGCTGCACTGTGCTGCCTAACCCCTGCTCCGAGGACAGCGCGGCATGGAGAGTCATGTCCGGGTCCCTGTAGCCTCGGAATCGACGTACAAAGACCTACTGCTCGCTCCGAGCCTCGGCTATCCGCTTCGGGGTCTCGGTAGCCTCGAGACTCGCGCCCGCCGAGCCCCCCACAATGGTCCAGCCTCTGCACCAACTGGGCCTCGGCTCTCTATGTTGTCAACATACAGCGACCGGCACGTCGTCCATAGTATGCGCCATGCCCTGCGTCAAGCCATCACAGGAGCACCCACGTCGCACAGGATCGGGCGTGACCGGCGCGTCGCTCTAGTGCACCGAGGACAAGACCACTCCGTCGACCATGCCACCATAGTGACAAGCTGCAGGGTCCGGACATGCCGCCTCCGCTCACAGAACGCCACGTAGCAAACCCATGTACCGCCCCCGTGCCTCCTTTCGACTATAAAAGGGAGAGACCGGAGCCGCTTCTAGGGGGGACGGAGACACACAAAGACGGAGACACACGAAGACAGAGATAGACAGACACCACGCTTGCAAGCAATGCACAACACTCTGTAACACACACTCTTCCTCACTGCACGAGATCAACGTCTCAAGCAACCCACGCCGCTCCACGCAGAGACCTGGGACAAGCTCCCTCTCTCGCCCAGCTTGTAAACCCCTACTACAACCACCTCGGTGCAAGGAATACAAGATCGCTCTCTCAGACTGGACGTAGGGCACCTATTGCCTAAACCAGTATAAATCTTGTGTCTCTTTGCATCACCATCCGGGATTAGGGGCACGCAGTACACTTTCACTAGTCGGTTGAGGGCTTGCCGGTCCAAAACACCGACAGTTGGCGCGCCAGGTAGGGGAGATACTGCGTGTCAGCTTAATCATCCCAACAAGTTTCGGATGGCATACCCCGTGCGACCACTGCATCTCGGCACGGTGATCTGGTTCGGGAGCCTAGAGTTCATGTCTCTAGGATGTGAGTATGATATGGTACTCCTCACACCCAGAGCCCCACCAACCGATGACATCACGCACCAGCAGCCCAGGCACAGGCGGCGCCCGGGCCACCGCTCTCGTCGCGCTCGCCAGGCACGACGCGGGCGAGACCACCCCGACACCGTGCAAGCTCAGGGCGACCCACCACGCTCGGCCAGTATCCCACACCAGGCTGTTGGTACAGAGTCCCTGGTTGGGGACCTGTCCAGCTTAAGCCTAGGAAAGGGAAAGACGCCGGTGGCGCGCGGCGACGCCCCGTCATCAAGCTCTGCCCCGCCACCTCCTGAGGAGTCGACTCCGACAGAGCGGAGCCCGGTGATGGCACCATCCCCGTACCCCTTCGGGTTGAGCAATGTTGCCGCCGCCTACGCTTCCGCTCATGCGGAGCCCCCAGGACGCCACCAACGTTTCGCCCTCGACCTCATCGCCACAACCTCGACTCACACCCACACTGACTCCTCGGAGGAGGATGAGGCGTGGGCCGGAGCGGACTTCTTCGGGCTTCGCGACCCTGAAGCCATGCGCCGCTTCATGGCCGCGAGCGACTACTGCTTCGGCTACTCCGACTCCAATGACGAAGGCACTTACGATCCCACTCGTGAGTGCTTCAACATCGAGCTCGGAATGCCAAGTGCGAGCGATGAGGATGAAGGGGCAGGCAGTCGCTTCCCACCCCGTGAGGGGCAGGCGACGCCGCACCTCTACACGTTGAGCCCCTGGCGGCGTGGAACGAGAACCCCGCCCCCGAGGAACTTCGGCGCCTAGACCTAGAGCAGCTCCGTGAGCTTTAGGCCAAGGTCGAACAAGACCGACTCCTTCTGCCGCAGCTCCAAGACACTCTCGAGCAAGAGCAGCAGGGTCGTGGTGATGGTGTGTAGCCCGGCAGAGGGCTCGTGACGTCAACCACCGCATCAACAACGATGAAGGGGGCGAGCAACCCCCTATCTTCAATCGCGCTAGCCAGAACATCACGGCAGTGGCGATGCTACTCTGGACAATGCTCGAGCCCTCTACCTCAGAGGGGCGATGGGTCCACGGTGAGCTCTGAGACCTCCTCGAGACTACCGCGGTACAGTAGGCCGAGAGTTCCACCTCTCGATGGCGCAGGGGTGCCTCAGAACTACCCATGGTACTGCCTCGGCAGGATAGAGAGGCCTTGGTTCGTCCAGGGCCTGGTCGAGCACCAAAAGCCAACAAGGCCCCCTCGGTGCACGACCGCCTCGGCGACTGACGCGAGGCGCAAGGCGACCATGATGTGGTCAGTAGGCGATGGCGCCACGATGACGATGGGCCCGCCCGAGGCTACCACCCACACCGGGGCAGTCGCTATGACAGTGGGGAGGACCGCAGTCCTTCTCCTGGGCCACCTAGCCCTCGAGTCTTCAGCAAGGCCATCCGCGGCGCCCACTTCCCGGCCCGGTTTCGGCAACCGGCCAACCTCTCGAAGTATAGCGGCGAGACCAATCCTGAGCTGTGGCTGGCTGATTACCGCCTAGCTTGTTAGCTAGGCGGCGCGGATGATGACCTGCTCATCATCCGCAACCTCCCCTTGTTCCTGTCAGACTCGGCGCGAGCCTAGCTCGAACACCTCCCTCCCTTGCAGATCCACAACTAGCGCGACTTGGTAAAGGTCTTCGTCGAGAATTTCCAGGGCACATACGTGTGCCCCGGGAACTCTTGGGACCTCAAGAGTTATCGCTAGATGCCGGACGAGTCACTCCGAGACTTCATCTGATGCTTCTCTAAGCAATGCACCGAGTTGCCCCACGTTGGTGACTTGGAAATTGTCTAGGCATTCCTCTCCGGCACCTCCTATCGAGACCTGGTCCGAGAGTTAGGCCGGAACGTACCGACCACGGCGGCCGCGCTCCTCGACATCGCCACCAACTTCGCCTCGGGCAAAGAGGCTATCGGGGCCATCTTCCCCGACAACGACACCAAGGGGAAGCGGAGGGACGAGGCCCCCGGGGCCTCGGCCTCCCACCTCCCCAAGAAAAAGAAAAAGGGTCACTAGGGGAAGCAGGAGGTCCTCGAGGCCGGTCTAGTCACAGCCGCAGATCGCAAGAATCCCCGAGGCCCCGCCAGAGGCCTCGGGCTCTTCGACGACATGCTTAAGAAGCCCTGCCCTTACCACCAGGGCCCGATGAAGCACACCCTCAAAGAGTGCACCATGCTCCGGCGTTACTACGCCAAGCTCGGGCTCCCCAACGACAAGGCCAAGAAGAGGGACACCGGTGATAGGGGCAATGACAAGGACGACAGGTTCCCCGAAGTGTACAATGCCTTCATGATCTTTGGCGGGCTTCAGCGTGCCTCACAGCGCGTCAGCGAAAGAAGGAGCACCAGGAGGTCTTCTCAGTTAAGGTGGCCACTCCCCGGTACCTCGACTGGTCTTGAGAGGCGACCACCTTTGATCGGGATGACCACCCCGATTATGTCCCAAACCCCGGGCAGTACCCACTCGTCGCCGACCCGATCATCGGCAACACCCGGCTCACCAAGGTGTTGATGGACGGAGGCAGTGGCCTCAACATCCTCTACGCCAACACCCTAGAACTCCTAGGGCTCGACCGGTCATAGCTCCGAGGCGATGCCGCGCCCTTCCACAGCATCGTGTCGGGGAAACGCACGCGACCCCTCGTGCGCATCGACTTGCCCGTCTGCTTCGGCACTCCCTCCAACTACCACAAGGAGGTCCTCACCTTTGAGGTGGTTGGGTTCAAGGGGACCTATCACGCCATCCTAGGGCACCCGTGCTACGCCAAGTTCAAGGCGATCCCCAACTATGCCTACCTCAAGCTCAAGATGCCGGGCCCCAACGACGTCATCACTATCGAGTTGACGTACGAGCATGCATACGACTGCGACGTCGAATGCATCGAGTACGCTGAGGCTCTCGTGGAGGCCAAGACCCTCATCGTCAACCTCGACCAACTTGGTAGTGAGGCGCCCGACTCCAAGAGTCGTGCCGGGACTTTCGAGCCCACAGAAGCCGTCAATCTCGTCCCGGTCGACCCCATCGGCTCCAACGACCAGGCGCTGAGGATCAGCGCCACCCTCGACAGCAAATAGGAAGCCGTGCTCGTCGACTTTCTCCGTGCGAATGCTGATGTATTCACGTGGAGTCCCTTGGACATGCCGGGCATACCAAGGGAGGTCGCCGAGCATGCCTTGGACATCCGAGCCGGCTCCAGGCCAGTGAAGCAGCGCCTGCGCTGATTCAACGAGGAAAAGCACAGGGCCATCGGCGAGGAGGTGCAGAAGCTTTTGGTGGCCTGATTCATCAAGGAAGTATCCCATCCAGAGTGGTTAGCTAATCCTATGTTAGTTAAGAAGAAAAATGGGAAGTGGAGGATGTGTGTAGACTACACCGGTTTGAATAAGGCATGTCCAAAAGTCCCATTCCTGTTACCTCGAATCGACCAAATCATTGATTCCACTACGGGATGTGAAACCCTGTCTTTCCTTGATGCGTATTCTGGTTACCATCAAATCAAGATGAAAGAATCCGACCAGCTCGTGACTTCTTTCATCACTCCATTCGGCATGTACTGCTATGTGACTATGCCATTCGGCCTTAGAAACGCAGGGGCCACATACCAGCGGTGCATGACCTAGGTCTTTAGCGAGCACATCGGGTGAACCATCGAGGCCTAAGTGGACGACATCGTGGTCAAGTCCAGAAAGGCCAGTGATCTCATCGACGACTTGGAGATAGCCTTCAAATGCCTCAGAGAAAAGGGCATCAAGCTCAACCCTAAGAAGTGTGTCTTCGGGGTCCCCCGAGGCATGCTCTTGGGATTCATAGTCTCGGAGCATGGCATCGAGGCCAACCCAGAGAAGGTCTTGGCTGTGACCAACATGGGACCAATCCGAGACCTCAAGGGAGTGCAGAGGGTTATGGGATGCCTTGCGGCCCTGAGACGCTTCATCTCGCGCCTTGGCGAAAAAGCCTTGCCTCTGTACCGCCTCTTGAGAAAATCCAAATGCTTTTCCTAGACTCCTGAGGCCGAAGAAGCCCTCACCAAGCTCAAGGCACTGCTCTCCAATCCTCCCGTCCTGGTACCGCCGACCAAGGGCGAGGCCCTCTTTCTCTACGTCGCCGCAATGACCCAAGTGGTCAGCGCGACCGTAGTGGTCGAGAGGTAGGAAGAGGGGCATGCTTTACCCATCCAACGACCTGTTTACTTCATTAGCGAGGTGCTCTCCGAGACTAAGACACGCTACCCCCACATCCAGAAGCTGATCTATGCCATAGTCTTGGCTCGACACAAGCTGCGTCACTACTTCGAGTCCCACCCGGTGACCGTTGTGTCGTCTTTCCCTCTAGGAGAGATAATCCAGAACCAGGAGGCCTCGGGTAGAATAGCCAAGTGGGGCGTGGAACTCATGGGGGAAGCCCTGTCTTTTATGCCTTGGAAAACAATCAAATCCCAGGTCTTGGTCGATTTTGTGGCTGAGTGGACCGACACCCAACTGCCACCTGCTCAAATCCAGGTGGAATGCTGGACCATGTACTTTGACGGGTACCTGATGAAGACCGGGGCAGGCGCGGGTCTGCTCTTCATCTCACCCCTCGGAGTGCACATGCGCTACATGATCCGTCTCTACTTCGCCGCCTCCAACAACGCAGTCGAGTACGAAGCCCTCGTCAACGGCTTGCAGATCGCCATCGAACTTAGAGTACGGCGTCTCATCATACAGGGCGATTCGTAGCTCGTCATCGATCAAGTGATGAAGGAGTCGAACTGCCATGACCCCAAAATGGAGGCGTACTGCAAGTTGGTACGTCACCTAGAAGACAAGTTCGACGGCCTCGAACTCAACCACATTCCGCGAAAATTCAACAAGGCCACGGACGAACTGGCCAAGATGGCGTCGGCACAGGCCCTGGTCCCCCGAACATCTTTGCTAGAGACCTCCACAAGCCTTCCATCGACTATGCCTCGGCGGCAAAAGAGGGCCCACCGGTCGAGCCCACCGCAGGGCCCAAGGCCCCCTCTGTCGCTGAGACCCCTGCGGCTGAGCTCGAGGCCATGGAAATCAACGCGGAGCCTCCCGAGGCCGACCAAGGCACGGACTGGCGAGTCCCGTTCCTTGATTGCCTCGTTCGGGGCGAGCTTCCTGCAGAAAGGACCGAAGCCCGACGGCTTGCGCGACGAGCCAAAACTTATGTTCTCAGCAACGACAAGTTGTACAGGCGAAGCCCATCTGGCGTCCTCCAATGGTGCATCACCACCGAGCCAGGCCAAGCCCTACTTTGGGACTTGCACGCGGGGGCCTACGGGCACCATGCAGCGCCTCGGACGCTCATCGGAAATGCCTTCCGCCAAGGGTTCTACAGGCCAACGGCGGTTGCTGATGCCACCAAGCTAGTACGCTCCTGCGAGGGATGCCAGTACTATGCATGACAGACGCACCTCTCGGCCCAAGCCCTCCAAACCATCCCCATTACATGGCCATTCGCCGTGTGGGGGCTGGACATGGTTGGGCCTCTGCAGAAGGCCCTCGAGGGCTATACCCATTTGCTGGTAGCAATCGACAAGTTCTCCAAGTGGATTGAGGCTCGTCCGATCACTCGAATCAAATCCGAGCAAGCGGTGCTATTCTTCACTGATATCATCCATAGGTTTGGGGTTCCAAACACCATCATCACAGACAACGGGACATAATTCACTGGACATAAGTTCCTAACGTTCTACGACGACCACCACATCTGTGTGGCCTGGTCGGCCGTAGGACACCCTAGGACAAACGGCCAAGTAGAACGTGCCAACGGCATGATCCTACAGGGCCTCAAACCAAGAATATACAACCGGTTGAAGAAATTCGGCAAGAAATGGCTTGCCGAACTCCCGTCGGTCATCTGGAGCCTGAGGAACACTCCGAGCCGAGCCACGGGGTTCACACCATTCTTCCTAGTCTATGGAGCCGAGGCCATCCTCCCCACTGACATGGAGTAAGGTTCCCCGAGGCTATAGGCCTACAACGAGCAGAGCAACCGCACTGCCCGCGAGGACGCCCTCGACCAACTGGAGGAAGCCCGAGATGTTGCGCTGCTACACTCGGCCAAGTACCAGCAAGCCCTACGACGCTATCAAGCCTGGCGCATTCAAAGCTGAGACCTGAGGGTGGGCGACCTGGTGTTGAGACTGAGGCAGAGCAACAAGGGCCGCCACAAGCTGACCCCGCCATCGTCGCCCAAGTGCTAAAGCCCGAGACCTACAAGCTAGCCAACGAGAAGGGCAAAATCCTCACCAACGCTTGGAACATAGAACAACTACGTCGCTTCTACCCTTAAATTTCCAAGCATTGTATACGTTGTTTCTCGAAATACATTGAAGAAGCGTTCTTTAGTTGTTCTAATTTTTCGAGAAACCCCCCGAGCCCATCGATGGGGGATCGGCGTTACGATAACGCTATAAGGGAGACTCGGCTCTACCTCTATAGAGGTGCCCACCGTGGGGCTCGAACAAGACTCGGCTCTGCCTCTACAAAACCGAGCCTCCCTTGGGGGCTAGAAGGGGGACCCCCCTAAGTCCTAGACACCGTTTTTAGTCATTTTTCAAAATCGTTTTCCGAAAAAATTTCTACGTCAAACTCTCTCGCTCTCTCTGGCAAATCGATTGTAAAAAACCTAAGGACCAAAAGTCTGTCTCAGAGCCAAAAGGTCGGCCGAGTCACGAGACGGCCTATGCCTCTGGGCTACGGCAACTCCCTCACCACCTTTTGCCTGAAGGGCAACTTAGGCTCTGAGGAAGTTTTTTTGCAAGAGATATGTTCAAAGACGAGACAGAGGGCAGAGGCTCGGAAATACCATAAAAATGATTAAAACGCATATATGTACAAGTACTTTAAAGGGCCTCGACTGGCCACAAGCGTCACGGTACAATAATGTAAAGTCCTAATCTATTTACATGGCCCCTTTGGCCCAGGTCAAAACTCGGGTCGCCTAGCGTCGGCGGACGGCTATGAGGAACCACCTCCTCTTCGAACAAACTGGCCTAGCGCCGTGCCAGGGGCCTCAGCCGCCTCCACCAGCTTCATGACCTCCTCTTCAGCCTTCTCGTCATCTCAGCCACGATGTAAACTATCGCTGATAGCCTCGAGGTCAATGCCGGCGTAGTGCGAGGAGACAGACGGCCAGGGCTGCGCTTGACGCCCGTGTGCAGCTGCCCCCTCAGAAGCCGCTCGCGGACTCGGCCGCTCAACGTGATCAAGCGGCTCCTGAGGGAGCTGCCCGACTCGACACCCCAACCTCCTAGGGCCTCGCAGGCTGGTACTGGGGGCACTCTACAACGTGTTGTGCTCCTCGGATCTCGGCCTCGAGCACCGCCTGCACTTCAACGGAGGCCTCAGCTGCCCGGGAGACCTCCTTCTCCAACCCTACGCCAAGATAGGCGGGATGGGGTTAGGCACGAAAGGAAAACAAGCCGAACAGCGGCACGAGCCTATGAGACTCACCCTTGGCTTTCTCCTTCTAGTTTTGGACCTCAACCCGAGAGGCCTCGGCCGCCCTGGAAGCCTCGGCCGCCCTGGAAGCCTCCTTCTCTAGCTCTGCATCGCATCGGGGAGTTAGGAGTTGAACGCAAGAAAAACAAATAAAACAAGGGGCACGGCTCAACAGGACTCACCCTCGGCCTTTTCCTTCTAGGCTAAGGCCTTGACCCGGGAGGCCTCGGCCACCTTGAGGGCCTCTGCCAAGGCACCTTTCGTCGGCAGGTGCGCGCCCTTCTCTGCCCCCAGCTGCCCGACGACGGCCTTGGCATAGACCTCCGCTTGTTTGTCCCAGGACCTGAAGGTGTCCCGCTCGCCGGCCACCCAGGTCAACTCCTCCTCCAGCTCCTTGATCCATGCCGCCACAGGGGTGGCCTGCTCCCGAGCCGTGGCCGCCTCGTCCTTCATGTCAGCACAGCGAAGGCAGAGGTCCTCCACCTCCACGCTCCACGCCGATAGAAGCTCGTTGGCACCGACAAGCAGGTCCTTCTGCTGCTGGAGCTGGTCCTAGATGCCCCTCTCCCGCCGGAGGAACAACGACTTTCCAAGGGACTGGGCCTCGACCTCCTAGATAGGTAGAACAGACGTCAAGCACTGCGAGAAAACTTGGGAAAAGATGACATAGCACGAAAAAAGAAAGCGCACACCTGGACAACGCCGGGCAAATCGCCAGCCACGACAGACAGTGCTGTCCGCAGTGACTGCTCCGCCAGACGGTAGAATTGCTCGAAGGAGTCCTAGCGCCCCCTCAGCCGCATCCTCGAGGGCGAACAGAGGCTCCCCCTCTAGGTCATCCCGGCTCCGCCACAAGACACGCGGGCTATCCCACCCACGGGGCTCGGGTTGTACCCGGACAAGGGTCGTGCTCCCCTCGCTAGAGGTCGGAGCTGGCTGCTCCATGATACTGGCCGCCTCGGCATCCGCCACCTCCTTCCCCCGAGAAGTATCGTCGAAGGAGATCGAATGGACCTCCACCTCCCGGGCGCTCCCCTGCGACGGCGGCGGGTCTTGGACCAGGGGCGGTACTGAAGCTTGCCCCACCTCCGTCTCCATATCCTAGGCCACCGGCTTCGCCGCGCCCACGCCAGCCTCCGCCACCTCGGCCTCGGTAGCCCTGGGGGCTCCGACCTCCGCCACCTCGGCTTCAGTGGTCCTAGGAGCCCCAGGCTCCGCCGTTTCGGCCTCGGAGGTCCTAGGGGCCTCGACCTCGCCCTCGGTGGCCTCAACGACTGAAGGCGCCTCAGCTTCATTTGACTCGCGGGCCTCGGCCTCACGGGGCGTAGGCGCCTCCTCCCCCGCTTGCTTCGTGGCCACTTCGGTAGCCTCTTCTTGGGCGGCCGGCCCCTTCGGGTCGGCCCTCGCCGACACCACGCCACGCTGTACGGCGACCTGCGCCTCCACCACCCATTGAGCAGTGGAGCTGGCGCTCACCTTGATCACCTTATGTGGTGCCAGGGTGGGCGCTTCCGCCTGACGCTTCCGGCTGAAGGCAAGGCACCCACAAGGTCAGCATACGACCAAGGAACGAGTGGGAGATGCTGCGAACTCCACTGACAAAACACTTACCTCGAACAGGGACACAATAGCTTCCGCACTACGTCCCTCATCCTATGCAACGGCGGTGGCGGCGGCGGTGGCGCGGCCCCTCGTGTTCACAGGTGCTGGCCGGCCCTCGCCGGACTTCGATGCCCCCTCGACCCTCTGTGGAGGCTGTTGGGTCGCCCCAGCTGTCGCCCGTTCCACCTCCGCCGTCAAGCCCATCGGGCTAACGGCACGCTTCCCCAACGTCCGTGTCTCGGGCGTGTCAGCCTCGGCCTCGGGGCGGGCGATCGCCAGCCCCGAGGCGTCCTCTCCTCCTTCCTAGAGATGTCAGGCCGCTCGCCGAGGCCCTGGGTGCAGTCCCCTTGACATCAGGGAGATGGTCCAGAGGACCCCGCCCCGCCTCGCTCTCGTCGTCATTACTTGAAGAATCCATCGATGATGGTGACGGAGACGGCTCCACCGGGAGACCGTCGCGCCTCTGCTGCCGGCGACGTTTCTCCAGCTCATCGTGCTTGAGGCCCTTCCTCTTGCGCCTTGCCTCCTCGGCATCCTTCCTCTCCTTCTGCGCCTCAACATGCGCCCTATTCGCCGCCCACCGCTCTGCGTCCTTAGGAACGGGCGATGGGGAGGCTCGCACATCCCTCATCCCCTGCAGGAACGGCAAACACGAATAAGGGAACAGATTGAAAATATAAGGAGCGAAGAGGCCTCGGGGGGCCGCAGCAGTGCGGGACTCACCAGAGAGATGTACCCCCACGATGGCGCATCAGGAAAGGGGTCAGACCACTGCTCCTCAGCCGCCCCTCCACCAGCTCTCTCACCCGACTTAGAATCTCCTCGTTGGAGAGGGCGACGGCGGACAACCGGACACCATCGATCGACTCATCCGGTGTCATCTCGAACAGGCGCTGTCGCCGAGCCATCAGCGGCAGCACCCTCCGGCAGTGGAAGGCCGCCACGAGCACAGCCACCGTAAGCTCGTGGCTATGTAGCCTCTCCAGCGCCTCCAGGAGAGGCCACATCTTGGGCTGATCAGCCATCGGGACGCCGTACCTCCACTTCTTCGGCTAGCTCTCCACGACCCGCCCGGTATAGGGGGGAAGTCCACCGTCGTCATTGCGGAGGTAGAACCAGCTGTTGTACCAGCGACGGTTGGACGACGCGAGCTGGGCCAGGATGTAGAGGCGCTACCGGTCTTGGCGCACTTGGAGAGTGCAGCCGCCGGCCCTCATCGCCTTCCGTGTGCCCACCGTGCCCGCCGGCTTGGTGGTGAGCCCTGCCCGAAAGAGGTGGAGCCACAACTCCCAGTGGGGGGTGATGCCTAGGTACCCCTCGCAGACGGCAACGAAGATGGCCGCCTGCACGATGGAGTTGGGGTTGAAGTTGTGGAGCTCTACGCCATAGTAATGCGGGAGCGCCAGCATGAACCGGTCCGCCGGCAGGCCGAGACCATGCTTGTGGAAGGCCACGAAGCTCACGATGTAGCCATCGCGTGGCCTCAGCTCTGGCTCGGCCCCCTGGAGCAATCCACTCTGGTCTGTTGGGGTCGGTAACCGGGCGGAGGAGGCCGTCATCGACAAGCAACCGCAGCGTCGCCGCAGACACGTCGGACGGACCCCAAGGATCTGCTTGGACGACAATAGCATCGCCGGCCATCGGTGCGGTGGAGAATGTGGCTACGGTGGTAAGGCGTGCTCTCGCTATCCCTCTCTCTCTCTCTCGCCTTTCCTCCCCCTTCTCCCTTCTTCTCCCCAGCGCTCTCTTCCTCTGTTCTTAGCAACCGCTCGAGGGCAGAAAGGGGCGAACGTAGGCAGGCAAGGTAAGGAGGGCTGGGGCGAGGCGAGGCTTGTCACGTATTTTTGGGGGAAGAGGGTGAAATGGACGGGTGATGAAACTGGGGAAGTTTCCCTCAAATCTAGCACAATTAATCCAGATCCGACTAAACCGCCCACGCGTCCACCTTTTCCTTATTAACCGCGCGCACACAGTAACGTTCCATCCGCAGACGTCGCGTCACGTCTGACCATAGTGATGGCAGGCACCGTTCCGTCCCCCTGAGGAACCGCCTCAAAAGGCGCACCCGCCGTTGTCAGCTGATGGGAGGGGAATATCCCCCACCCGATTCCTTTCGGACTAAGGAACCGGGCACCGAGCCCGTTACGGTCCAGGGGTTCGAAGGCTGGGCCCCCGAGGGTCTCGACAGCCGCCTTAGGACAAACAGAGTCAGGGATGACTATGGGCGAGCCCGTACATGGCCGAGGCCCAAGCAAGCAATTGCTTGGGATGCCCTAAGTCGTGTCCGAGACCGGCAGGGAGGTCTCTGAATGGGATCCCACCTGTAGGGAGGCACCGAGCCCCTAGGGCCAACCGAATGGCCCTAGGACCCACTAGAGAAGCCCTCTGGTACTTTTGGAGTGCGTCTCTAGACCGCTAGCCGACCCCTATCGAATGGGGCACGGGCCTCCACTTGGACTTACTCCGATAACAGCTCACCGGAGGTGTCACTGCTCACGCCCACCGAGGGTAGCCTAGGCATACTCCACCCCTCCTTCCGAACGAAAAGGATGCTGTGAGGGCCGCACAAAAAAGACAGGGAAACTCCCGATCGCCCTCTTGCTCCACGCAGAGGCTCGGGGGCTCTTCCTGCAAACAAGCCGAGGCCCAGCAACCTGAACTAGCACTCGAGGGGCTCGGCAAACGCCACGAAGGGCACCGAGCCCGTTACGGTCCAGGGGTTCGAAGGCTGGGCCCCCGAGGGTCTCGACAGCCGCCTCAGGACAAACAGAGTCAGGGATGACTATGGGCGAGCCTGTACATGGCCAAGGCCCAAGCAAGCAATTGCTTGGGATGCCCTAAGTCATGTTTGAGACCGACAGGGAGGTCTCTGAATGGGATCCCACCGTAGGGAGGCACCGAGCCCCCGGGGCCAACCGAACGGCCTTGGGACCCACTAGAGAAGCCCTCTGGTACTTTTGGAGTGCGTCTCTGGACCGCTAGCCAACCCCTATCGAATGGGGCATGGGCCTCCACTTGGACTTACCCGATAATAGCTCATCGGAGGTGTCACTGCTCGCACCCACCGAGGGTAGCCTGGCATACTCCACCCCTCCTTCCGAATGAAAAGGATGCACGAGGGCCGCACAAAAAAGATAGGGAAACTCCTGATCGCCCTCTCGCTCTGAGCAGAGGCTCGAGGGTTCTTCCTGCAACCAAGCCGAGGCCCAGCGACCCGAACTCGCACCCAGGGGCTCGGCAAACATGATAAAACCCCTCATTCAACGTGAGAAAAGCCCCTGAAGGAATAAAATCCACTCCTCTAGGGACTCGGGGGCTACACCCGGCGAGTGCGCTCGCGCACACCCGCCGAAGCCTCGAGTACAAAACGCCATCCCGCCAGGAGCTGCCATGAGCCAAGTCTCGTCAAAACCTCAGAGAGAGCGCTCACACTCTCCCTGAGGCTCTGGGGCTACTGTCGGGTACCATAAAAAGGGGTCCCCTAAGCAAGAACCGAAAAAATCGCTTAGACCTAATAAAAATCAGAACTAAGAGGCAACCACCGGCAAACCCCCACCTTATTCGAGGCTCGGCTGGACCGCTCAGCCCACCTCAAACAATATCCGGGCTCACCCGAAGCAGGCTCGGCCCAGAGCGAAATCACGAGGCCTCGGACGAGGTACCGATTCTCCGACTCGCTCGAGGCCCCGCCCGTAAGGCCTCGGACGAGGTACCGATTCTCTGACTCGCTCAAGGCTCCACACGTAAGGCCTCAGACGAGGTACCGATTCTCCGACTCGCTCGAGGCCCCGGCCGTAAGGCCTCGGACGAGGTACCGATTCTCCGACTCGCTCGAGGCCCCACACGTAAGGCCTCGGACGAGGTACCGATTCTCCGCCTCGCCCGAGGCACCGCACGTAAGGCATCGGACGAGGTATCGATTCTCCGACTCTCTCGAGGCCCCACCCGTAAGGCCTCGGACGAGGTACCAATTCTCCGACTCACTCGAGGCCCCACACGTAAGGCCTCGGATGAGGTACCGATTCTCCGTCTCGCCCGAGGCACCGCCCGTAAGGCCTCGGACGAGGTATCGATTCTCCGCCTCGCCCGAGGCCCTGCCCGTAAGGCCTCGGACAAGGTACCGATTCTCCGACTCGCTCGAGGCCCCGCCCGTAAGGCCTCGGACGAGGTACCGATTCTCTGCCTCACTCGAGGCCGGCTCGACAACGACCCCGTCGCCTCCGCCTTGACCGACTTCTCTGACAGGACGTCACGTCCAACTAACGCGTTCAACCACTCCCGCGACATCAGCCGAACGACGGCTCGATACAGCAGAGTGGCCGACGAGACGTGAGTCACATCGACGCCATGCCGTCCGGGACAGGACGGGGCAGGGGTTACCGGCCGCTGTCTGTTGCCCACGACTGACACCCCGTGCTGGCACTGTGCTGCCTAACCCCTGCTCCGAGGACAGTGTGGCGTGGAGAGTCATGTTTGGGTCCCTGTAGCCTCGGAATCGACATACAAGACCAACTGCTCGCTCCGAGCCTCGGCTATCCGCTTCGGGGTCTCGGTAGCCCCGAGACTCGTGCCCACCGAGCCCCCACAATGGTCCAGCCTCTGCACCAACTAGGCCTCGGCTCTCTATGTTGTCAACATACAACGACCGACACGTCGTCCACAGTATGCGCCATGCCCTGCGTCAAGCCATCACAGGAGCTCCCACGTCGCACAGGATCGGGCGCGACCGGCGCATCGCTCTAGTGCGCCGAGGACAAGACCCACTCCGTCGACCATGCCGCCATAGTGACAAGCTTGCAGGGTCCGGACATGCCGCCTCCGCTCATAGAACGCCACGTAGCAAACCCATGTACCGCCCCCGTGCCTCCCTTCGACTATAAAAGGGAGAGACCGGGGCCGCTTCTAGGGGGGATGGAGACACACAAAGACGGAGACACACGAAGACAGAGACAGACAGACACCACGCATGCAAGCAACGCACGATGCTCTGTAACACACGCTCTTCCTCACTGCACGAGATCAACGTCTCAAGTAACCCACGCCGCTCCACGCAGAGACCTGGGACAAGCTCCCTCTCTCGCCCAGCTTGTAAACCCCTACTACAAGCACCTCGGTGCAAGGAATACCAGATCGCTCTCTTAGACTGGACGTAGGACACCTATTGCCTAAACCAGTATAAACCTTGTGTCTCTTTGCATCACCATCCGGGATTAGGGGCACGCAGTACACTTTCACTAGTCGGTTGAGGGCCTGCCGGTCCAAAACACCGACACTATGCTAGCCAACATAGGTAACACCAACACTCTATGTAAAATGCAGTTATCCTAAAACACGATTATTTTCTGTTATAGATAGCTTTCAAATGTTATTTTACTCCACATGATTCTTCTTAATTTTTATCGATAATATTTAGTCAATTACTACTTTGAATATATTGTACAAACATATGACTATTTTTTTTTATTTACCAAAATAGCTGGGTATTAGATATTACTTTCTTGTTCCCCATTTCCAAAATTTATCTAAAAATCTTGGGTTCAAATATTACGTGGCAGTGGTAGCACATAGTGGAATGATACCAGTTGGCTTTAGTGGGTATTGGATGACCGGATCGACATCCAACCTTTCCATGATTTCACCTATTTTTTTTTTGTATCCTTTTGTGGCACACGTATGCATGTTACTTGCTAAACTCTACGTAATGATCCCACACATAGTCATACAATATATGTGTTTCATTGGAAACGTTAATCACATACGTAACATGCATGCATGTATGAAATTTTGTTCTTGCATGCGGCTTCTGTGCTGCCGAACAGATAAGGAAGCGAGGGCGCTGCATCATGGCCGTGATGCATGCTCGGCAGCTCGGGTGATTTGTTTCTTTAATTGTTGACCACGATTTTAATTGTTTAGACATTTTAATTACTTAAATAAATGTTTTATGCATGTAAAAAAACCAGGGCTATATATAATTTGTTGGAACACTTACTTCCTAGCGGGTAACTGAAGTATCGTCGTAACAAAAGCCCTATAGTTTAACTGAATATTTAGGGCTATGGTTGCGTACTGCACAGTATGTTACTACCTACATCTACATTGTCTTTTTTCCAAAATATGTGTCCGTGGAGAAAAATCTAAGTTATAGTTGATTCGTTGTTACATTCTCTATTTTAAATTGTAAGTCACTTTAGTTTTTTTTAGATACATAGATTTTCTAGACAGAGGTTATATCTAGGCGCACAACAAAGAAGCTAGATCGATTTACTATTTGAAATGGGGAAATATTGGACATGCCAACATTGGTTTTTGTGCAGTTTGCCTCGACTTGCAGGTGCTAGCAACGAGAAACTTGCCAACCCAGGAGAGCCAACTTAGCTCTCTTGAGGTAGCGAAATATTGGACGTGCTTGGTTCTTTGTGTAATTTGCCTTGCCTCGCTGGCGCTGGCAACGAGAACCTTGCAAGCTTGGGAGGGTCAATTTGGCTCTCTAAAGTAGCAAGGCTAGACTCGTCCACACAAGTTCTGAGGAAAATTGGCTTGACTAACAAACACACCGCTCACTTACCATCCTGCCAATGCGGGGTAGTAGCTAGGGTGAGTATGGTGCAGCACTACGTGTCTATGCTGGTGAGGCGGACATGCGTGGTGTGGCGGAGGTGAGGACTGGGGGGGGGGGGGGGGGGACTATAATTGAATAATACAACTTTAGGGACCTGAGTGTGTGCAATTTTCAAGTACCGAGACTAGGATGAAAACTAGGGACAAATTTGGGGAACCGAACGTGCAATTTGCATGTACCAACACCTAGATGAGAATTAGGAACAAGTTTAGAGAGCTGAATGTGCAATTTGAAAGTAACAAGACATGAATAAGAACTTGGGACAAGTTGGAGGACCACTAGTACAGCAGACGGCTCCTATTTCTAATAGAGGTGGACTACTTAGGAAACCGTCTATAATCTTGGTCTTGGCGGGAGGCACTGTAGCTATAAAAGCATAGCTGGAAATCTATTTTCAGCGGTGGTTCCGTTAAGAAAATCACCCCCTAGAAATGTATCCATTTCTAGGGGCAGTTTACATACGAGAGCTGCCCCTGAAAATAGGATGTCTAGGGACGGACCACTTTGCCGAATCATCTCTAGAAGGGCCGGAGTTTCAGGGACGGTTCTGTTAAGAGAACCACGTCTGAAATTTACTAACAGGGGTGGTGCTCTTAGTCAACCGCCCCTATAAATAGCCCCTCTACAAATGCCCTTCCTCCTCCTCGCGACTATAGCTGGTCACGCGACTAGTTGTTCATGCCATTGTTGAGCTCCATTGGAGGCGAGAAATTGCAAAAAAAAAAAAAAAGAGGGGGGGAGGGGGGGGGGGGGGAGGTTTTGCCCTTTGAACCTTTGAAGGAGTATGCTACAAATACTTTGTAATTAATTAACTAGTTCACTAGTATAAATGAAGTTAATTTGAATCAATTGTTATAGGCTATGAAATTCGGTGGGAAAACGCGACTTAAATATGGCGAGAAATTTCAAAAGTTTAAAATTGATTTTCTGGGGCAGTTCAGTTTGAGCCGAACCGTACATGTAAATATATTTTCAAGGGCGGTTTGTTTAAGCCAATTGCCCCTGAAAATGTGTTTAGAAGTGGTTGCATTGCCAGATCCACCGTTGGAAAACCAGTTTCAATGAAAAACAGTTTACAGGGGTGGTCGTTGGCTTATAGAAACCACCTCTAAAAATAAATTTTCAAGGGCGGTTCTCTTATTGCAATTACCCCTGATAATACCATTTTTAGGGGCGGATATCTTAACGGAACCGTCCCTAAAAATACTTTTGCAGGGACGGTTAAATGCCCGATGCTACAAACTCGGTATCTTTACAACCGATGGCATAGTGGCGGTTCTTTGAACCATCGCTGAAAATTGTTTTTGACCGTTAGTAAAAATCTTTTTTGTACTAGTGGACCGTCAGTGAAATTAATTTACTCTTCAAAGTATAATGCTAAAAATAGTTTTAATTAGAACTAGTGTGTCTTAACCTTACTTGGTGGACACAGTTCATCGATAGCATCGGCTGCACCGTGAAAAGCCATCGGCGAAGAAGACGATGGAAGATTATGGATAGACTATTGTATCTTATTAGTTTTAGATTTTTTTATATGTAATTTGGGGATATACTGTGCTGTGTTTTAATATAGTTCCCCCTTCCCTTCGCAAAAAAAAGGAAAGAAATGAAATGGTCATAAGTTTGAGCTTCAAACTTGCAGTGGCATAAATCAGTAGTTGTTGACAATCCACAAGTCAAGAGATGCGTTAAAATAGCTCAACTCTGTGTGGATAACGACCATCGTAGAAGACCCACTGTAGATGAAATAATTGGCTTGCTGAATGAGAAGGAATCCGTGATTACACTAGATGGCAACTCGAGATGTAACTCAGGATCTTCAATAGAAGAGGCACATGAGAAATTAATACTTAATGATCTGTTGTCTTCCCTATTCTTTGTGTAATATCCAAATTAATTCCATAATAACTTAAACGTTGCAGGTGAGCTCTGACTCAACACTGTTACTTGAGGCTGACCACAGAACGGTACACTCTACTTCAGAGGTAAGACCTATATCTCATTTTTTTTCACTGCAGCTAATTTAAAACAAAAAAATGCGTCAAATTAAAAAATAACACTTCATCCAAAGAAACAACCAAACAGTACATTCTTCTACCAACATCTATGCATGGTTCTTTACCATAATTTTCCCTATACATGGACTTGGTGGTTGCAAGCTTGAAATCATGTATTTTGTTGTTTACAGGAAAGCTTGAAATAATGTATTTTGTTATTTCTGTTAATGTAATATACTTGACAATCTACTCCCTCCGTCCCTAAAAAAGAGTCGCTATGAGAATCGTGCTGGTCAAACTTTCTCAACTTTGACTAGGTATGTAGAAAATTTGTGCAACATTTATATCTTCAAATAAATTTATTATGAAAGTATATTCAACGATCTACCTATTGATACTAATTAAGCATCATAAATATTAATATTTTGTTAAATATATTTGGCCAAAGTTAAAAATTATTGACTTTTTGGGAAGCGAGAATGACTAACTGAAAAGGAACAGGATTTCATGGAAAGATATGCAGACCTAGCACATCCTTCGGCTATCATGTAAATATCTTACATTCAACTGTCATCACAGTTATACACTCTTAAATGCCTGTTAATATCAGTTTAAAATTTAAATAGTCAGTATGTTTTTAACTCGAGAACAAAACCGACGAGGCGTATTTTTTAATCTAGGCCTGTTTAAATTCACTCCATATGGAGTCGAACTTAGGACCTAAGGGTTCTATGGGACTATGACCAACTAGGCTACAGACCCATTCGTGTCAGTTATCTATAATAGCCATGCCTCTCGAAACATTATTTTTAATTGGTACATTATGATAGAATCTGCATTTGCAATCTACTGTAGTTATCTTCTGAATTTTATTTGATAGGTAGGTGGAAATGATAAGAACATGGTGCGGGAAAAGGAAGCAGACAATGAGCTGCTTGAATTCCAGCCCCCAGAGCTTCGATTCCATTTCGAGGCAAACAAGTTGATCCCATGCCCACTGAACCTAATCAACAGGACAGATCAACGTGTTGCCTTCATGCTCTATCCTGGCAAACGAAAGAGATACTTCACTAAGTGGCTTTGTGGGGTTGTACCACCGAGGTCTACTTACACCCTCACAGTGACAATGAAAAAACAGAAGCAGCCACCACAAGAAGACGAGTTTGTAATCAAGCATTGCGTTGTGACCAACGAGGAGCTAATAACGGACGCAAGCCAAGGAAAACCTGGCCTTGGTTATAAAAACTTTTTTATGGAAGTTGAAAAGGTGGATGTTGATATAGTGCGTACTCATGGTATGATTGCTGTTTGTGACCCACAAGCTGGGACGACTTCTGAGGTTAGTCTGGTCAAATACAGATCCAAAGCTCAACTATAAAACTGTGACGATTCGTTCTTCTGTATTCAAATTAAAAGTACCCATTGACATTCTTTTTCTGTATTGATTATCATTTGTTTGGCCAAGGTCATGTCGACAAAGGAGTTCGGTAAATTGTATTCCATAGATGTGCATCCAACAAAACCATGGTGAGTCGATAGTTTGAATTTGTCTGATGACCGCATTACAATGATACGAAGATGTTCAACATCCTTTACTTTTGAGCTTGCAATGCAGGATTGCAACCGGTCATTCCAAGGGGCAGGTCTACATTTGGAACTGTCAGAAAAAGGTTGGCAGCTGGCCTCATGTGCCAGTACAATAATGGAAGTGCATATTTTTTATCCAATTAATATGTGTTTGCTAGGATATACTGTAAACATACGAATTAGCTTCAACCAGGTAGTGTCAGCACGGTTAGACTTCACAAATGCCCAAGTTTAGTTCTACACTTCTACGTGCATGAAGAATGAAATATATAGGAATGTCTATGCTCGATCGTATACCAAACTTATATATCTGAGGCCCAATGCAAATTAGAGCTGGATACTATCTAGGAATAAGAAATAGATAACAAAATGTAGTTCTTTTTATCATCATAACAAAATATAGTTGTGTACATATGCCAAGATAAAACATTATATATGCAGCAGATCGATATGACAACTGACAAAAATATTTTATGACTATTAAAATGAAATAGCCATTGCCTTATTTTGTCTTCATTGAGTTTATTTTTTTATTGTAGTCAAATTAGCTACATTGATAAATTTGTTCCAAAGGATTTCTCATATACAGATATTTTAAATGTTACTGTACACAAGGTTTTTGTTTGGATAGAATAGACTTTGATATATGCTATGCAAAAAATCTGAAAACTATTTATGAAATTCGAGAGTGTAATACTGAAAAGTTAAATGTGCCACTGCATGTTGGACTAAGTCGGTATGTCAAACTTATTTACAGGAAATGGTAAACTCGTTTGAAGTCACGAAGGATCAGGAAGGCATGCCATCTAAGTTTGGCTAGTTCACTGTTTTTCCTTACTGCTATCATTCTCACCTGTTTGTTTTTTCTTCTTGATGACACACTTTATAATTTCTACTCACTCCCCCTGCAGTTTTGAGTGTTAAATTTATTCCCCCAAAAGAATGGATTCTGGCCGGTGGTGGTGATGCTTGCATCTATGTGTACAGCTATGATACATGGAAGATGGTCAAAACGTTCCAGGCACATAATAACCAGATCACTTCTTTGGCTATTCATCCAGATGAGCCTTATGTGTTGTCAGCATCCCATGGGAGAAAAATCAAGTTGTGGGACTGGGAAAATGGCTGGAGTAATGAGTCCAGGCAAAAGTTTCTTGGGCACACAGGATCGGTGAGACATGTAGTTTTCAACCCCAAGGATGCCAAAGCTTTTGCGAGTGTTTCTGAGGACGGCATGATTAAGGTTTTTGTTTAAATTCCTCCCGTTCTTTCTTACGAAAAGTTTGACATCATCCATTACAAAAGTACTGGTTCTTGTTTGAATGACTGATGTGATCTCCTTGTGTACCCTTTTTTTTTTAACGTAAATCTCCTTGTGTACATTGAAATTTCAGGTCTGGAGTATTGATTATGGTAACGCTAATTTCACATTGCATGGGCATACGTCCAATGTGAGATGTTTGGATACTTTAGACACGTCAAATACTGATTGCAGGCTTCGACGATGGGACTGCTGAGGTGTGGAATTATCTTCTGTAAAGGACACAGATACATAGCATTACTATGCTCTAATGCTTTTTTCCTGGTTGAAACAGATTTGGGACTTGCACAAGAAGGAACGGGTTCAAACACTCAAAGGACATACAGCCAGAATCAATGCTGTATTTTCCCATCCAGATCGTCCAATACTAATGACAGGTTCCTCTGATGGTACCGTTCGTCTTTGGAACTCCAACAGCTTCAGGTAAGCATTAGTTTGTGGCCTTACAGAAATAGGATCAAGACATATTGTTGGCTAAAACATGACCACAAAACATAACATTAGAACATGCAGATTGCAATCCATGAGGTTGTGACGAATCCAGCATAAACCGGAGGATCCGGTTTCGAAATTGGACCCTCAGGTTTTTATGGATAGCTATAGAAACCTATGAACACTTGCCACGGAGGGACCCATCAGGTGCAAGCGCACCAAAGTTGATTTAGGGGGTCGTTAAGGCACCTAGAATGCCTCATGTCGACAAAGAGAGAACATAGATTATGATTGAAAAGATACTAGGATTTGAAAAAGGTAATAAGTAAAAGTAATTGTATCGGAGTGATTCGATGCCATCAATCGGGCAGGACCCTTCAAATTTAAGGATATGGAGGTACAGGGTCCAGGCACAATTACGGCACCCTCTACTTTTGACCTGCAGCACACAGCACCATTGAGAAATTACACGTGCACTACCGGAAAAACGTCCTTTGCCCAGAGCCACGATTTTTGCCGAGAGCAAAAACGCGGGATCTCGGCAAAGAAACCGTTTGCCGAGCGCGGCTCTCGGCAAACACGAGCCGTCGGGAACTCACAAGATTGCCGTGGGCCTGCATCTCGGCAAACAACAACTCTCGGCGAAGTGGGCCATTTTGCCGAGAGCCCCGCTCGGCAAAAAATGACCTTCGGCAAAATGGGCCTTTGCCGTGGGCCGCACTCTCGGCAAAATCAGGCTCTCGGCAAAACATTGCCATGGGCCCATCGCCGTGACTTGCCCTGACGGCGTCACCACTTTGCCGAGAGCCCCAACGTTATGGCTCTCGGCAAAACTGTTTGCCGAGAGCTGCTCTCGGTGAATATTTGCCGAGAGCCCCTCCCAGGCTCTCGGCAAACGTGGTTTCTATATTTCATGTGCATGTGTTTCTCTTCTCCTAACTCTCTCCAATTAAATTGTTTTTTCTTTCATATGCTCCAAACTTTTTTTCTCTATACACATACTACAGGTTGTACTCAATATTAAAATTTTGTGTATTTTTGTAATTATTTGCTATATATAATTAATTAATTGCATTTCAAGGAGTTTTTTTAATCGATTAAAATTTGAACAGCGATTGATTTAAACACGGGAACAAATTAAGTAGAAAATGATATTCATGCTATTTATGCATTATTGGGGGCAAATAACATCTTGTTGACGTTTTTTTTCACCTTTTATTTTACGAATCGAAGACCACGAACATATGTCGCCGAACGATTTAAAAATTCTTAATAAAAGGAAACGAATTCGGAAAATTGTGATATTTGCAATGAAGTCATGGTATCACACTTGGAGGCTGTGGTAAAAAATTGAAAATGTTTCGCGCAAGTGGTTGCGTATGATTCTTACAATCTGAGACATCTCCGAATAAGTTTCATAAAGTTGAGAAGGATCCACTAGGATTTTCAAACAATGTCACGGTCGAATTAGTTTTGGAGTTCCAAACTTTTTGTATAGCCGAGAGCCTTGACATTACTCTCGATAAATATTTTGCCGAGAGGGGCTCTCGGTAAAGAATCCTTTGCCGGTAGACATTTTGCCGACGGCTCTTTGCCGAGAGCTGCTCTCGGCAAATAGGTTGCCGAGCGTGAACTCGTCTTTGCCGAGAGCTTCGGGCTCTCGGCAAAGCCTGGGAGTCCGGTAGTGGTGGTTGGGAGCTTGCATCATACTTTGTGAGTGCTTTGCTATTATTAGATCAAATATCCCAACAGGTATGAGATGGGCACATCACGTGAGTCCATTTCTTTTTTGAAAAGCAACCGGCAGGATATCTGCCATATGTACTCCTCCCGTCTCATAGAAAGTGTCATTCTCACATTCGAAGAAGTTAATATTTTTAAATTTGATCAAATACATATAACAAAATATTAATATTTATGGCACATAATTAGTATCATTAGATAGATAGTTGAATATATTTCACAATAAACTTATCTGCAGATACAAATGTTGCTAATATTTTCTACAAACTTAGTCAAACTTAAGAAAGTTTGACCAGTATGAATCCCATTGCGACACTTTTTTTTGGGACGGAGGGAGTATTAGTAGAGAAGATATTTCAAATTTGTAAATTTACAGAAAGAGGAAAAGAACCACGACACAGTGCAGGACTAGCAGTGCCAAAGCCCAGAATGATCTGTCTCGGTCATATGCCCTAGCTAAGCACCGTGCTCCTGCTAACTCTAGGCTCAAATGTCGTCATCGCCGGAAGACAATCCTCACATTTTGCTTAGGGACTGTCTGGCACAGCTCACAACAGCTTCATGAGCTGTTGTGAGCTGTTTTTTTTTTGTCAAACACTCATTTTCAAAACAGCTTGATGGATGAAGCTGTTTTTCTCCTCTCACAAAGACATGAGTTGGAATGAAGCTAAAAAAAGTAGCTTATCTCAGCTTCATCTCCCACACGTGGGCCCCACAGGAGAAAAAGACTGCGTGCCCTTAGGGAGCGTCGGCGTGTGAGGACCGTCGCGAGCGTGTCCACCGGAGACGCGGCCTACCGACGTCGGAGACTCGGCTGCCGAGGACGTGGCTTACTTGTTGCGCCGCCGCCGTTGGGGACACGAGTGTCGTGGGCGCCTGCTTGCCGCCGCCGGGGTCGTGGCTGGCGGGGACGCGGCCAGCCGGTGGCGCTGCTTGCCGCTTCGGGGACGCGACCACCGAGGACGCGACTGCCGAGGAGCGCCAGCGATGGCATCTGCACGTTCCTAGGCGATGGCGACCTCCGGTGGATGGTTGGTGGCGGTGTTGGCGCAATCCACCATCTGGACCTCTCTGGGAACAAGATCGCCGGGGGCGCGGCTCGCTAGGGCAGGCGCGCGGCCGCCGGGGCCTGCCACCGTCTGGGGAGGCACGCAACCGCCAGGGCCCGCCGCCGCCTGGGTAGGCGCGTGAGGCGTCGCCGTGGGGGCGCGGCCGCTGGTCCGAGGGCGCCGGGCTCGGAGGCGGGGGCGTTGGGAGGAAAAAAGAAAATTGTTTTTAAAAAAGAAAACCAAGGGGCATTATGGTCATTTTATTTGTTTGGTGTACCAAGTAAAGCTGTTTTGCCAAACAAGATAAAGTTGTTCATGAAGCTATTTTCTAAAAAAACAGCTTTACTGGTGAAGCTGAGCTGTGCCCAAACGGGGCCTTATTCTGTAGCTCCCACGTGACAAGTGGATCAACGACCGCACCTGGTTCTGTCCAACTGTGCTCCACCATTCTTAGATGCATTGAAACTGCATCCACTCATTAACATCAGGGATGCACCCAACCGTCCACAACAAGACAGCAAGCCTAGTCCTTTTGCTATAGCGGCAATGCACCAGGAAATGGATTGTTTTTTCATTCATGTGATGAGAAAAAGGGCAAACCCGCGACTCGCTTTTCCCAACAATATGATGCCCAGAGCGGGGATGTCTAGGTGCTGACCAGGGTGGCGGCTATCCGCCTGCCGACCCCCTCCCCGCCAATTGAATATAATTTGCTGCCCCCGCGCAATTGGGCCGAATTCACTGCTTCCGCGCAAGGCGCAGCCCACCAAAGTAAGCACTAAAACAAAAATTGCTGACGTTAGCACATATCCCATACTTTTTGAGGTAAAAAAAAATCTCCTAAACCAAGTATCCTAATTAAAATCCGATTGCACCATCGTGTTTCTTACAATAAACTCTTCCAAACAAGATCCCACATTGATATATTTTGATAATTTTTTAACGAACATTTATCTAATCATGAACTTGTATTTAAAGATAATCGTTGAACATCACATTAGCACTACACGAACATCACAGAAAGTAGCATAGAGCATCATATGTATACTACGCGAACATCAAATATATCATGAAATGTAAAAATAAAAAAAATTAGTGAAGTAATAAATTATAGTCAAATAAAAAAGATAAAATACTACCGAACATCACAAATACATAGTAGAACATCACATTAACACTACACGAACATCGCAGAAAATAGCATAGAACATCATATGTATACTACGCAAACATCATATATATCATGAAATATAAAAAATAAAAATAAAAATAAAAATAAAAATAAAAATAAAAATAAAAATAAAAATAAAAATAAAAATAGTGAAGTAATTAATTATAGTCAAATAAAAAAAATGCTACCGAATATCACAAATACATCGTAGAACATCACATTAACAATACATGAACATCGCTAAATACAACATAGAACATTATACGTATACTACGTGAACATCACAAATATCATGAAAATGTAAAATAAAAAATAATGAAATTAGTGAAGTAATTAATTAGAGTCAAATAAAAAGAAGAAAAGATGCTACCGAACATCACAAAATATATCATAGAACATCAATGTATGCTTACTAAACATCACAAAATACATCGTAGAGCATCACATTTCTACTCGCGGACATAAAAAATACATCATAGAACATCACATGTATACTACGTGAACACCATGAATAGTTAGTATACATATATACTACGTGAACATCATAAAATACATCATAGAACATCACATATACACTATGTGAACATGACAAAATAAATCATAGAACATCACAAAATATATCGTAGAACGTCACAAGTATACTACGCGAACATCATGTGTATCTGAAAAAAGAGAGTAAAAGACAAAATTATTAGAGTAATTAAATAGAGTAAAATAACAAAAATAGAAATTAAAACATAAATAGCAAATGCTAAATATATAAAAAAGTAAATAAATAAATTAAATAAGAAAAGGAAATGAAAAAACTAAAGCAAGAAAATGATTGAAATAAAAATAATTAGAGTAAAATAAAAATAGAAAATGAAAACCAAAATGAGAAAAATCTGCACGAAACATAATACATAGAAGATAAGTAAATAAAAGAAAAGGAAAAAACATGAAAACAGAAAATGAAATAAAAATTAACTAATTAGGAAAAATAAAAAATGAATATAATAAAGATAAGAATAAAAAGTGCGAAGACGAATCAAAGGCCACATAATAAGAGAAAAAATAAAAAATAAAAAATAAATCAAAGAAGGAAAAAGGAAAAGAAAAAATGCGTAGAGGAAATAAAAGAAAAAAAAATAAAAAGAAGAATAAAACAACACAACGAAAAGGAAAAGGAAAGGGAAAAGGAAAAGAAGAATGAAAACGGAAAAGAAATAGAAAAAAAAAACGCAACTACGTAACCACCTACGGCTACGACGGAACGAAACAGGCGCACGTAGAGTATTGCTCGGGCGTCAACGGAAAAGAGAAAAAGGGCCGCACGGCACAGATCACGTACTCTGCCTGGGCTGTTGCTGGGCCATCGCGTGTAGCAAGACAAGTAAAAAACTTGCATTTCAGTGGTTTCCAAATGATAGGATCAAACTCAGTGTTGGTTGA